>NW_028166878.1:116719-124219 GCF_964263955.1 Coregonus lavaretus
CAAGATGGCATAGCAGTGCGGTCGTGTTTTCTGTAGCCTCTTTTTAGTTTTTTTGTCTTTTTCGTATATATTTCTCAATCTCACTTTCCATCCTTTAACTAAATATACCTTCCTGCAACCCTCCTCACCCAATGTGGAACGGATTCTATTATTTCTTCATACATTTTATCCAGAAACTCTGGCTGAAACTACCGTTAGCGGTCTTCACCATTGTCCGTGGCCGTGGCCTGCATTACCTACCAGCCAGCTCTAGCCTGGACAATTGTCGGCCAGTCTGCACATCGTGCTATCGAGCTAGAGCATATCGGATTTTCTGCTGGAACCACTGAATCACTGGACCTTAACACCGGATCATCGCTAGCCAGCTAACTAGCTACTTGCTATTAGCCACCGTTAGCGGTCTTCACCATTGTCCGTGGCTGTGGCCTGCACTACCTACCAGCCAGCCAGCTCTAGCCTGGACTATAATTCGGCCAGTCTGCACTGTCTGCACAGCGCGTTATCGACCCTGAATCATTCTGCCGGAATCACTGAACCTTTAACACCGGATTCATCGCTACTAGCTAGCTGCAACCAAATGGACGTTGTGGTTGGCTAATCAGCCCTGAGTTAGCCTTGAGCCAGGCCCATTTCCCGGCTATCTACCTCTCTGTCAACTGGACGGGACCTCCTAGTGTTGACACAGAGCCCCGCCGATCCAACACGACTGGTCTGCAGACGAAATCGTCTGATGTGGTTACAACAGGCTTCCCGTTACGACGTCGACCACGAAGATCCATCTGCTAGCCCCGGCCCGCTAGCACATGCTAGCCGTGGCTTCTTGCTCGCTAGTGCTATAGCAGCCCCCGAACTACCTCCAAACGATCCTATTGCTGTTCACCGGACCTTATGATAACTCAGCTATACAGCTGATGCCTGCTGGACTGTTCCTTTATACGGTACCACATCCTGTTTATGTTTAGCCTCAGCCCAAACTTTGTCGCCATTACCAGCTGTTGTCTTAGCTCTCTCGAATTACACCTGTGATTGCTTTATGCCTCTCTCCCATGTCAATATGCCTTGGTTAACCCAGGCCCTGTAGCCCCCAGTATCACTCCTACTCCCCAGGCGTTATCATTTGTTGACTTCTGTAATCGTAAAAGCCTTGGTTTCTTGCACGTTAACATCATAAGCCTCCTCCCTAAGTTTGAGTTATTCACTGCGTTAGCACACTCCGCCAACCCTGATGTTCTAGCAGTGTCTGAATCCTTGCTTAGGAAGGCCACCAAAAATTCAGAAATGTCCATTCCCAACTACAACAGTTTCCATCTCGATAGAACTGCCAAAGGGGGTGGGGTTGCAATCTACTGTAGAGATAGCCTGCAGAGCTCTATCGTACTATCCAGGTCTGTGCCCAAACAGTTTGAGCTTCTACTTCTAAATATCCACCTTTCCAGAAATAAGTCTCTCACTGTTGCCGCTTGCTACATTTACATTTACATTTTAGTCATTTAGCAGACGCTCTTATCCAGAGCGACTTACAGTTAGTGAGTGCATACATTATTTTTTGTATTTTTTTTTTTTTCATACTGGCCCCCCGTGGGAATCAAACCCACAACCTGGCGTTGCAAACGCCATGCTCTACCAACTGAGCTACATCCCTGCCGGCCATTCCCTCCCCTACCCTGGACGACGCTGGGCCAATTGTGCGCCGCCCGTCTCGATACAACTGCCAAAGGGGGTGGGGTTGCAATCTACTGTAGAGATAGCCTGCAGAGCTCTATCGTACTATCCAGGTCTTTGCCCAAACAGTTTGAGCTTCTACTTCTAAATATCCACCTTTCCAGAAATAAGTCTCTCACTGTTGCCGCTTGCTACAGACCCCCCTCAGCCCCAAGCTGTGCCCTGGACACCATATGTGAACTGATTGCCCCCCATCTATCCTCAGAATTCGTACTGCTTGGTGACCTAAACTGGGATATGCTTAACACCCCGGCCAACCTACAATCTAAACTAGATGCCCTCAATCTCACACAAATTATCAACGAACCTACCAGGTACAACCCTAAATCTGTAAACATGGGCACCCTCATAGATATCTTCCTGACAAATTTACCCTCTAAATACACCTCCGCTGTCTTCAACCAGGATCTCAGCGATCACTGCCTTATTGCCTGCGTCCGTAATGGGTCCGCGATCAAACGACCACCCCTTATCACTGTCAAATGCTCCCTAAAACACTTTAGCGAGCAGGCCTTTCTAATTGACATGGCCCGGGTATCCTGGATGGATATTGACCTCATTCCGTCAGTAGAGGATGCCTGGTTGTTCTTTAAAAGTGCTTTCCTCTCAATCTTAAATAAGCATGCCCCATTCAAAAAATTCAGAACTAAGAACAGATATAGCCCCTGGTTCTCCTCAGACTTGACTGCCCTTGACCAGCACAAAAATATCCTGTGGCGTACTGCATTAGCATCGAACAGCCCCCGCGATATTCAACTTTTTAGGGAAGTCAGGAACCAATATACACAATCAGTTAGGAAAGCTAAGGCTAGCTTTTTCAAACAGAAATTTGCATCCTGTAGCACTAACTCCAAAAAGTTTTGGGACACTGTAAAGTCCATGGAAAATAAGAGCACCTCCTCCCAACTGCCCACTGCACTGAGGCTAGGAAACACTGTCACCACTGATAAATCTACAATAATCGAGAATTTCAACAAGCATTTTGCTACGGCTGGCCATGCTTTCCACCTGGCTACCACTAACCCGGCCACCAGCTCTGCACCCTCCGCTGCACCTTGCCCATGCCCCCCCGCTTCTCCTTCACACAAATTCAGACAGCTGATGTTCTGAAAGAGCTGAAAAATCTGGACCCCTACAAATCAGCTGGGCTAGACAATCTGGACCCTTTCTTTCTAAAATTAGCCGCCGAAATTGTCGCAACCCCTATTTCTAGCCTGTTCAACCTCTCTTTCGTAACGTCTGAGATCCCCAGAGATTGGAAAGCTGCCGCGGTCATCCCCCTCTTCAAAGGGGGTGACACTCTAGATCCAAACTGTTATAGACCTATATCCATCCTGCCCTGCCTTTCAAAAGTATTTGAAAGCCAAGTTAACAAACAGCCGACCATTTCGAATCCCACCGTACCTTCTCCGCAATGCAATCCGGTTTCTGAGCTGGTCATGGGTGCACCTCAGCCACGCTCAAGGTCCTAAACGATATTATAAACGCGATCGATAAAAGACAGTACTGCGCAGCCGTCTTCATCGACCTGGCCAAGGCTTTCGACTCTGTCAACCACCGCATTCTTATTGGCAGACTAAATAGCCTTGGTTTCTCTAATGACTGCCTCGCCTGGTTCACCAATTACATCTCAGATAGAGTTCAATGTGTCAAATCGGAGGGCCTGTTGTCTGGACCTCTGGCCGTCTCTATGGGGGTGCCACAGGGTTCAATTCTCGGGCCGACTCTATTCTCTGTGTATATCAATGATGTCGCTCTTGCTGCTGGTGACGCTCGGATCCACCTCTATGCGGACGACACCATTTTGTATACATCTGGCCCTTCATTGGACACTGTGTTAACAAACCTCCAAACAAGCTTCAACGCCATACAACACTCTTTCCGTAGCCTCCAACTGCTCTTAAACTCTAGTACAACTAAATGCATGCTCTTCAACCGAATGCTGCTTGCACCCGCCGACCCGACTAGAATCACTACTCTCGGCAGGTCTGACCTAGAGTATGTGGACAACTACAAATACCTAGGTGTCTGGTTAGACTGTAAACTCTCCTTCCAGACTCACGTTAAGCATCTCCAATCAAAAGTTAGATCTAGAATCAGCTTCCTATTTCGCAACAAAGCCTCCTTCACTCATGCTGCCAAACATGCCCTCGTAAAACTGACTACCCTACCGATCCTTGACTTCGGTGATGTCATTTACAAAATAGCCTCCAACACTCTACTCAGCAAATTGGATGTAGTCTAGCCATCCGTTTTGTCACCAAAGCCCCATATACTACCCACCATTGTGACCTGTACGCTCTTGTTGGCTGGCCCTCACTACATATTCGGCGCCAAACCCACTGGCTCCAGGTCATCTATAAATCACTGCTAGGCAAATCCCCGTCTTATCTTAGCTTACTGGTCACCATAGCAACACCCACCCCGTAGTCTGCGCTCCAGCAGGTATATCTCACTGGTCATCCCCAAAGCCAACACCTCCTTAGGCCGCCATTCCTTCCAGTTCTCTGCTGCCAATGACTGGAACGAACTGCAAAAATCTCTGAAGCTGGAGACTCTTATCTCCCTCACTAACTTTAAGCATCAGTTATCAGAGCAGCTTACCGATCACTGCACCTGTACACAGCCTTTCTGAAATTAGCCCACCCAACTACCTCATCCCCATATTGTTATTTATTTTGCTCATTTGCACCCCAGTATCTCTATTTGCACATCATCTTTTGCACATCTATCATTCCAGTGTTAATACGAAATTTTAACTATTTTGCACTGTGTCCAATTTATTGCCTTTCCTCCATAACTTGCTACATTTGCACACACTGTATATATATTTCCTGTTGTATTTTTTGACTGTACGTTTTGTTTTACCCCATATGTAACTCTGTGTTGTTGTTTTTATCGCACTGCTTTGCTTTATCTTGGCCAGGTCGCAGTTGTAAATGAGAACTTGTTCTCAACTGGCTTACCTGGTTAAATAAAGGTGAAATAAAATAAAATAAAAAATAAAGTGGATTATGTTATATTTATATCAAATGTTATCTCTGTAATCAGGATAAGTGGTTTATGTTATATTTATATAATATGTTATCAGTGGTTTTAATGCAGCAATCGGATACAATGTCGCACAACCTCAAAAGGTGCACACACACCGAGGGGAGGGCTATGATTTCTCCTGCCCTTAACAGATGCTCTGACGTGTGTTTGTGTATCCTAGGGGGTGATTTCTCCTGCCCTTAACAGATGCTCTGACGTGTGTTTGTGTATCCTAGGGGGTTCCACAACAACAACATCAGAGTGATCCCTGAGAGAGCCTTCATGGGCAACCCTCAACTACAGACCATGTTAGTACCCCCCCCCCCCCCCACACACACACACACACACACTGATAAACACACACACACACACACTGATAAACACACACACACACTGATAAACACACACACACACACACACTGATAAACACACACACACACCGATAAACACACACACACACAAACACACACTGATAAACACACACACACACATACACACACACACACTGATAAACACACACACACACACACTGATAAACACACACACACACACATTGATAAACACACGCAACCCTCAACTACAGACCATGTTAGTATCCCCCCCCCCCACACACACACACACTGATGAACACACACACACACACACGCTCATAAACACACACAAACACACACCGATAAACACACACACACACACACAAACACACACTGATAAACATACACACACACACTGATAAACACACACACACACACACTGATAAACACACACACACAAACACACACACATACACACACACACACTGATAAACACACACACACATACACACACACACACTGATAAACACACACACACACACTGATAAACACACACACACACACACACACTGATAAACACACACACACACACACACACACACACACTGATAAACACACACACACATACACACACACACACTGATAAACACACACACACACACAAGCGCACGTAGACAAAGGCCTTGATGAAATCAGGTTTAAAAAACAACATGACCTCTTCCTCAGTCACTTCTATGAGAATCCCATCGAGTCTGTGGGAAGCTCCGCTTTCCAGTTTTTACCCAAGCTCCATACACTGTGAGTAATGAGTGTCCTTCTCCAGTCTGACAATATGACGTTTGGATGTATGTCTTGGATATAGCGGACCACATGAGTGTGTGTGTGTGTGTACCGGCTAAGTAACGAGTGCGTCCCTCTCCTCTCCAGCTCCCTAAACGGGGCGACCCAGATACGAGAGTTCCCCGACCTGAAAGGAACCACCAGCCTGGAAATACTGTAAGAAACCTACCCCTCCTACCGCTGTAATGGGTCTCCCCTGACTACCTAACGAGTGGCCCATAGAATGGGAACAGAGACCTACCCCTCCTAACGCTGTAATGGGTCTCCCCTGACTACCTAACGAGTGGCCCATAGAATGGGAACAGAGACCTACCCCTCCTACCGCTGTAATGGGTCTCCCCTTAGAGGAGAGAGAAGAGTTAAGCCACCAGGTAGGACTATTTAGCTGACGCTTTTATCCAAAGCAACTTACAGCGGGACTCAAACCCGCGACCCTGGCGTTGCAAGCACCATGCTCAACCGGCAGAGCCACAGAGGCTCTGGAAGGGTATGACAGAGCACACACATGCAGTGACTTTGAGAAAGTTCTGGGGCATTAGGATCTCCTCAGACCAAAGGGAAGAGCGCCTCCTACTGGCCCTCCAACACCACTTCCAGCAGCACCTGGTATCCCATCAAGGGAACAACCAGTACCGACCCAGCAGTGGCTTGGCTCACCTCTATAATAACAGACTGTCACCTCTATAATAACAGACTGTCACCTCTATAATAAGACTGTCACCTCTATACTAACAGACTGTCACCTCTATAATAAGACTGTCACCTCTAAACTAACATACTGTCACCTCTATTATAACAGACTGTCACCTCTATAATAACAGACTGTCACCTCTATACTAACATACTGTCACCTCTATAATAACAGACTGTCACCTCTATAATAACAGACTGTCACCTCTATAATAACAGACTGTCACCTCAATAATAAGACTGTCACCTCTAAACTAACAGACTGTCACCTCTATACTAACAGACTGTCACCTCTATACTGTCACCTCTATACTAACAGACTGTCACCTCTATAATAACAGACTGTCACCTCTATAATAACAGACTGTCACCTCTATACTAACAGACTGTCACCTCTATAATAACAGACTGTCACCTCTATACTAACAGACTGTCATATCTATACTAACAGACTGTCACCTCTATAATAAGACTGTCACCTCTATACTAACAGACTGTCACCTCTATAATAACAGACTGTCACCTCTATACTAACATACTGTCACCTCTATAATAACAGACTGTCACCTCTATAATAACAGACTGTCACCTCTATACTAACAGACTGTCATCTCTATAATAACAGACTGTCATCTCTATAATAACAGACTGTCACCTCTATAATAACATACTGTCACCTCTATAATAACAGACTGTCACCTCTATAATAACAGACTGTCACCTCTATACTAACAGACTGTCATCTCTAAAATAACAGACTGTCACCTCTATAATAACAGACTGTCACCTCTATAATAACATACTGTCACCTCTATACTAACAGCCTCTCACCTCTATAATAACAGACTGTCACCTCTATACTAATATAATGTCACCTCTATACTAACATACTGTCACCTCTATA
>NW_028166878.1:129219-365590 GCF_964263955.1 Coregonus lavaretus
TTATCTTTACTCTCTGTGAGTATACTCTTTACTATCTGTGAGTATACTCTTTACACTCTGTGAGTATTATCTTTACTTTCTGTGGGTATACTCAATACTCTCTGTGAGTATACTCTTTACTCTCTGTGAGTATACTCTTTACTAAAATCAAATCAAACTTTTTTGCCACATGCGCCGAATACAACAGGTGTAGACATGACCGTGATATGCTTACTTACAGCCCTTAACCAACAATGCATTTATTTCTTAATAAAAAAGTAAAATAAAACAACAACAAAAAAAAAGTGTTGAGAAAAAAAGAGCAGAAGTAAAATAAAATAACAGTAGGGAGGCTATATACAGGGGGGTACCGGTGCAGAGTCAATTTGCGGCGGCACCGGCTAGTCGAGGTAATTGAGGTAATATGTGCATGTGGGTAGAGTTAAAGTGACTATGCATAAATAATTAACAGAGTAGCAGCAGCGTAAAAAGATGGGGTGGGGGGGCAGTGCAAATAGTCCAGGTAGCCATGATTAGCTGTTCAGGAGTCTTATGGCTTGGGGGTAGAAGCTGTTGAGAAGCCTTTTGGACCTAGACTTGGCGCTCCGGTACCGCTTGCCGTGCGGTAGCAGAGAGAACAGTCTATGACTAGGGTGGCTGGAGTCTTTGACAATTTTGAGGGCCTTCCTCTGACACCGCCTGGTATAGAGGTCTTGGATGGCAGGAAGCTTGGCCCCAGTGATGTACTGGGCCGTACGCACTACCCTCTGTAGTGCCTTGCGGTCAGAGGCCGAGCAGTTGCCATACCAGGCAGTGATGCAACCAGTCAGGACGCTCTCGATGGTGCAGCTGTATAACTTTTTGAGGATCTGAGGACCCATGCCAAATCTTTTCAGTCTCCTGAGGGCGAGTAGGCTTTGTCGTGCCCTCTTCACGACTGTCTTGGTGTGTTTGGACCATGATAGTTCATTGGTGATGTGGACACCAAGGAACTTGAAGCTCTCAACCTGTTCCACTACAGCCCCGTCGACGAGAATGGGGGCGTGCTCAGTCCTCTTTTTTCCCCCTGTAGTCCACAATCATCTCCTTTTTCTTGGTCACGTTGAGCGAGAGGTTGTTATCCTGGCACCACACGGCCAGGTCTCTGACCTCCTCCCTATAGGCTGTCTCATCTTTGTCGGTGATCAGGCCTACCACTGTTGTGTCGTCGGCAAACTTAATGGTAGTGTTGGAGTTGTGCCTGGCCATGCAGTCATGGGTGAACAGGGAGTACAGGAGGGCACTGACCACGCACCCCTGAGGGGCCCCCATGTTGAGGATCAGCGTGGCAGATGTGTTGTTACCTACCCTTACCACCTGGGGGCGGCCCATCAGGAAGTCCAGGATCCAGTTGCAGAGGGAGGTGTTTAGTCCCAGGATACTTAGCTTAGTGATGAGCTTTGAGGGCACTATGGTGTTGAACGCTGAGCTGTAGTCAATTAATAGCATTCTCACGTAGATGTTCCTCTTGTCCAGGTGGGAAAGGGCAGTGTGGAGTGCAAAAGAGATTGCATACTCTGTGGATCTGTTGGGGCGGTATGCAAATTAGAGTGGGTCTAGGGTTCTGGGATAATGGTGTTGATGTGAGCCATGACCAGCCTTTCAAAGCACTTCATGGCTACAGACGTCAGTGCTACAGGTCGGTAGTCATTTAGGCAGGTTATCTTAGTGTCCTTGGGCACTCTGTGAGTATACTCTTTACTCTCAGTGAGTATACTCTTTACTCTCAGTGAGTATACTCTTTAATATCTGTGAGTATACTCTTTACTCTCTGTGAGTATACTCTTTACTCTCTTTGAGTATTATCTTTACTATCCGTGAGTATACTCTTTACTATCTGTGAGTATATCTTTATTATCTGTGAGTATACTCTGTACTATCTGTGAGTATATCTTTATTCTCTGTGAGTATACTCTGTACTCTCTGTGAGTATACTCTTTACTATCTGTGAGTATATCTTTACTCTCTGTGAGTATACTCTGTACTCTCTGTGAGTATTATCTTTACTCTCTGATAGTATACTATTTACTCTCTGTGAGTATACTCTTTACTCTCTGTGAGTATTATCTTTACTCTCTGTGAGTATACTCTTTACTCTCTGTGAGTATACTCTTTACTATCTGTGAGTATATCTTTACTCTCTGTGAGTATACTCTGTACTCTCTGTGAGTATTATCTTTACTCTCTGATAGTATACTCTTTACTCTCTGTGAGTATACTCTTTACTCTCTGTGAGTATTATCTTTACTCTCTGTGAGTATACTCTTTACTCTCTGTGAGTATTAGCTTTACTCTCTGTGAGTATACTCTTTACTCTCTGTGAGTATTAGCTTTACTCTCTGTGAGTATTATCTTTACTCTCTGTGAGTATACTATTTACTCTCTGTGAGTATTATCTTTACTCTCTGTGAGTATACTCTTTACTATCTGTGAGTATACTCTTTACACTCTGTGAGTATTATCTTTACTTTCTGTGGGTATACTCAATACTCTCTGTGAGTATACTCTTTACTCTCTGTGAGTATACTCTTTACTAAAATCAAATCAAACTTTTTTGCCACATGCGCCGAATACAACAGGTGTAGACATGACCGTGATATGCTTACTTACAGCCCTTAACCAACAATGCATTTATTTCTTAATAAAAAAGTAAAATAAAACAACAACAAAAAAAAAGTGTTGAGAAAAAAAGAGCAGAAGTAAAATAAAATAACAGTAGGGAGGCTATATACAGGGGGGTACCGGTGCAGAGTCAATTTGCGGCGGCACCGGCTAGTCGAGGTAATTGAGGTAATATGTGCATGTGGGTAGAGTTAAAGTGACTATGCATAAATAATTAACAGAGTAGCAGCAGCGTAAAAAGATGGGGTGGGGGGGCAGTGCAAATAGTCCAGGTAGCCATGATTAGCTGTTCAGGAGTCTTATGGCTTGGGGGTAGAAGCTGTTGAGAAGCCTTTTGGACCTAGACTTGGCGCTCCGGTACCGCTTGCCGTGCGGTAGCAGAGAGAACAGTCTATGACTAGGGTGGCTGGAGTCTTTGACAATTTTGAGGGCCTTCCTCTGACACCGCCTGGTATAGAGGTCTTGGATGGCAGGAAGCTTGGCCCCAGTGATGTACTGGGCCGTACGCACTACCCTCTGTAGTGCCTTGCGGTCAGAGGCCGAGCAGTTGCCATACCAGGCAGTGATGCAACCAGTCAGGACGCTCTCGATGGTGCAGCTGTATAACTTTTTGAGGATCTGAGGACCCATGCCAAATCTTTTCAGTCTCCTGAGGGCGAGTAGGCTTTGTCGTGCCCTCTTCACGACTGTCTTGGTGTGTTTGGACCATGATAGTTCATTGGTGATGTGGACACCAAGGAACTTGAAGCTCTCAACCTGTTCCACTACAGCCCCGTCGACGAGAATGGGGGCGTGCTCAGTCCTCTTTTTTCCCCCTGTAGTCCACAATCATCTCCTTTTTCTTGGTCACGTTGAGCGAGAGGTTGTTATCCTGGCACCACACGGCCAGGTCTCTGACCTCCTCCCTATAGGCTGTCTCATCTTTGTCGGTGATCAGGCCTACCACTGTTGTGTCGTCGGCAAACTTAATGGTAGTGTTGGAGTTGTGCCTGGCCATGCAGTCATGGGTGAACAGGGAGTACAGGAGGGCACTGACCACGCACCCCTGAGGGGCCCCCATGTTGAGGATCAGCGTGGCAGATGTGTTGTTACCTACCCTTACCACCTGGGGGCGGCCCATCAGGAAGTCCAGGATCCAGTTGCAGAGGGAGGTGTTTAGTCCCAGGATACTTAGCTTAGTGATGAGCTTTGAGGGCACTATGGTGTTGAACGCTGAGCTGTAGTCAATTAATAGCATTCTCACGTAGATGTTCCTCTTGTCCAGGTGGGAAAGGGCAGTGTGGAGTGCAAAAGAGATTGCATACTCTGTGGATCTGTTGGGGCGGTATGCAAATTAGAGTGGGTCTAGGGTTCTGGGATAATGGTGTTGATGTGAGCCATGACCAGCCTTTCAAAGCACTTCATGGCTACAGACGTCAGTGCTACAGGTCGGTAGTCATTTAGGCAGGTTATCTTAGTGTCCTTGGGCACTCTGTGAGTATACTCTTTACTCTCAGTGAGTATACTCTTTACTCTCAGTGAGTATACTCTTTACTATCTGTGAGTATACTCTTTACTCTCTGTGAGTATACTCTTTACTCTCTTTGAGTATTATCTTTACTATCCGTGAGTATACTCTTTACTATCTGTGAGTATATCTTTATTATATGTGAGTATACTCTGTACTATCTGTGAGTATATCTTTATTCTCTGTGAGTATACTCTGTACTCTCTGTGAGTATACTCTTTACTATCTGTGAGTATATCTTTACTCTCTGTGAGTATACTCTGTACTCTCTGTGAGTATTATCTTTACTCTCTGATAGTATACTATTTACTCTCTGTGAGTATACTCTTTACTCTCTGTGAGTATTATCTTTACTCTCTGTGAGTATACTCTTTACTCTCTGTGAGTATACTCTTTACTATCTGTGACTATATCTTTACTCTCTGTGAGTATACTCTGTACTATCTGTGAGTATACTCTTTACTCTCTGTGAGTATACTCTTTACTATCTGTGAGTATACTATTTACTCTCTGTGAGTATACTCTTTACTCTCTGTGAGTATACTATTTACTCTCTGTGAGTATACTCTTTACTCTCTGTGAGTATACTATTTACTATCTGTGAGTATATATTTACTCTCTGTGAGTATACTCTGTACTATCTGTGAGTATACTCTTTACTCTCTGTGAGTATACTCTTTACTCTCTGTGAGTATACTCTTTACTCTCTGTGAGTATACTATTTACTCTCTGTGAGTATACTCGTTACTCTCTGTGAGTATACTCTTTACTATCTGTGAGTATATATTTACTCTCTGTGAGTATACTCTGTACTATCTGTGAGTATACTCTTTCTCCTACACACAAACTGTTACTCTCTGTGAACACTGTTACTCTATCACTAAACACAAAATGATGAATAATGACAGTAACTAATTCTCTCTACCCAGAGATCTCAGCTTCAACAGTATTGAGTGGATTCACCCTGATGCCTTCATTTGGTTCCATTCTCTGACCAGACTGTGAGTCTACAATGTTTTTCATCACTACTGGTTATTACCTACAGTGGCTTGCGAAAGTATTCACCCGCTTGGCATTTTTCCTATTTTGTTGCCTTACAACCTGGAATTAAAATTGATTTTGGGGGGGGGGGGGGTTGTATCATTTGATTTACACAACATGCCTGCCACTTTGAAGATTAACTGAGGATGGTCCTCCCCTTCCTCCTCTGCGGCGCCTCCATCGATGTCAGCCTGGTCTCTTAGACCAGACGTAATAAAGTAAATGTAAATCCAGGACATTCAAATGAGTATGATACTTAATGTTACGTTTGGGAATGTTACATAAGACATTGTTACTTAAGGCAAAAACCAAAGTAGAGTGTGTGGGTGGATGTACAACACGAATATCTAGCAACCCAGCGTTTTTTTTATTTATTTTTATTTTTTTGTGTTGTCATTTAGCAGACGCTCTTATCCAGAGCGACTTACAGGAGCAATTAGGGTTAAGTGCCTTGCTCAAGGGCACATCGACAGATTTTTCACCTAGTCGGCTCAGGGATTAGAACCAGCGACCTTTCGGTTACTGGCACTATGCTCTTAACCACTAAGCTACCTGCCGCCCGTCATCACAGACAACTTTAGCATTTTAGCAACTTTTTAGCAACTACATTTTTTTGTGAAACAAACAAGAAATAAGACAGAAAAAACTAAAAACTTGAGCGTGCATAACTATTCACCCCCTCAAAGTCAATACTTTGTAGAGCCACCTTTTGCAGCAATTACAGCTGCAAGTCTCTTGGGGTATGTCTCTATAAGCTTGGCACATCTAGCCACTGGGATTTTTGCCCATTCTTCAAGGCAAAACTGCTCCAGCTCCTTCAAGTTGGATCGGTTCCGCTGCTGTACAGCAATCTTTAAGTCATACCACAGATTCTCAATCGGATTGAGGTCTGGGCTTTGACTAGGCCATTCCAAGACATTTAAATGTTTCCCCTTAAACCACTCAAGTGTTGCTTTAGTAGTATGCATAGGGTCATTGTCCTGCTGGAAGGTGAACCTCCATCCCAGTCTCAAATCTCTGGAAGACTGAAACAGGTTTCCCTCAAGAATTTCCCTGTATTTAGCGCCATCCATCATTCCTTCAATTCTGACCAGTTTCCCAGTCCCTGACGATGAAAAAAATCCCCACAGCATGATGCTGCCACTACCATGCTTCACTGTGGATGGTGTTCTCAGGGTGATGAGAGGTGTTGGGTTTGCGCCAGACATAGCATTTTCCTTGATGGCCAAAAAGCTCAATTTTAGTCTCATCTGACCAGAGTACCTTCTTCCATATGTTTGGGGAGTCTTCCACATGGCTTTTTGCTAAAAACCAAACGTGCAATGGCGTTTTTCTGGCCACTCTTCCATAAAGCCCAGCTCTGTGGAGTGTACGGCTTAAAGTGGTCCTATGGACAGATACTCCAATCTCCGCTGTGGAGCTTTGCAGCTCCTTCAAGGTTATCTTTGGTCTCTTTGTTGGCTCTCTGATTGATTAAATCCATTTAAATTACAGGTTCTAATGCAACAAAATAGGATAAACGCCAAGGGGTATGAATACTTTTGCAAGGCACTGTACATACACACACATATACACACACACATATAACCACACAGAGATAACCACACACAGATAACCACACAGAGATAACCACACACAGATAACCACACAGAGATAACCACACACATATAACCACACAGAGATAACCACACACAGATAACCACACACAGATAACCACACACAGATAACCACACACAGAGATAACCACACACAGAGATAACCACACACAGAGATAACCACACAGAGATAACCACACAGAGATAACCACACACAGATAACCACACACCACCAAGCAAGTCAGGGAAATCCCCCTCACTCTGTGCAACCAGCTCCAGAGTTTTATTAGAACACAACATAACTGTGTGTAACTTTGGTTCTCCTTAATTAAAGCAACTCTTTAGCCCAACACTGAGACAGACTGTAGACACTAGCAGACAGACAGACAGACAGACTGACAGACAGACAGACACTGAGACACTAGCAGACAGACAGACAGACAGACAGACACTGAGACACTAGCAGACAGACAGACAGACAGACACTGAGACACCAGCAGACAGACAGTAGACAGACAGACAGACTGTAGACACTGAGACACTAGCAGACAGACAGACAGACAGACAGACAGACAGACAGACAGACAGACAGACACTGAGACACTAGCAGACAGACAGACAGACAGACAGACAGACAGACACTGAGACACTAGCAGACAGACAGACAGACACTGAGACACTAGCAGACAGACAGACAGTAGACACTGAGACACCAGCAGACAGACAGTAGACAGACAGACAGACAGGCAGACAGACAGACAGTAGACACTGAGACACTAGCAGACAGACAGACAGACAGACAGACAGACAGACAGACAGACTGTAGACACTGAGACACTAGCAGACAGACAGACAGACAGACTGTAGACACTGAGACACTAGCAGACAGACAGACAGACAGACAGTAGACACTAGCAGACAGACAGACAGACAGACAGACAGACAGACAGACAGACAGACAGACAGACTGTAGACACTGAGACACTAGCAGACAGACAGACAGACAGACAGTAGACACTAGCAGACAGATGAAAACCCCTTTCTCTAGATCCCTCCAAAGCACACTGTATTAGAAGAGAACAAATCAATGACATGTCAAACATGCAAGGAGCACAGACCATGTTTGGGGATTTCACAGTAAGTGTTTTCATAATCATTTTAAACATGACTGAATTCCCCCATCCCTCCCTTTACAGGGACCTGAGTGAGAACAGTCTGACGTCACTTCCTGTGGGCGGTCTGGGGGGACTGACCCATCTGAAGCTGAAAGGAAACATGGAGCTCTATGAGGAGTTTAGTCCTGAACACTTCACCCGCATGAGGTATGACCCCTAACCCTTCCCACGGATAAGGTACGATGACCATAACTCTAACCCCTGACCTTCAACCCTAACACTTCAGCCCTGAAGACTTCCCACGCAGACCCTCAAGGAATCTGCGCACGCATAATTCCGTCGAAAATCCGCAGAATTTCAAATAGAATGCATAGGATTTTAAAGCTAAAAATAAGCTGCCAACTCAAAGTTTAACTCTAAGTTAAATAAAATGTACTTGTTGAATTTAAGTTTTTCTTCTGTTTTCATTTATGTATTTGAATCGCCGAAAAGTGTACGGAGAGGAGTAGACCCCTTTGTGAGTGAGAGCTGTATGGTGCGGACAGCTGTCTGAGGAGAGAGAGAGGATTCTCAGACAGGGACAGGGCCAGGGACCAGAATAACAGACAGGGACAGGGACCTGAATAACAGACAGGGACAGGGACCTGAATAACAGACAGGGACAGGGCCAGGGACCAGAATAACAGACAGGGACAGGGACCAGAATAACAGACAGGGACAGGGACCAGAATAACAGACAGGGACAGGGACAGGGACCAGAATAACAGACAGGGCCAGGGACCAGAATAACAGACAGGGACAGGGACCTGAATAACAGACAGGGACAGGGCCAGGGACCAGAATAACAGACAGGGACAGGGACCAGAATAACAGACAGGGACAGGGACCAGAATAACAGACAGGGACAGGGCCAGGGACCAGAATAACAGACAGGGACAGGGACAGGGACCAGAATAACAGACAGGGACAGGGACAGGGACAAGAATAACAGACAGGGCCAGGGACCAGAATAACAGACAGGGACAGGGACAGGGACCAGAATAACAGACAGGGACAGGGACAGGGACCAGAATAACAGACAGGGACAGGCCAGGGACCAGAATAACAGACAGGGACAGGGCCAGGGACCAGAATAACAGACAGGGACAGGGACAGGGACCAGAATAACAGACAGGGACAGGGCCAGGGACCAGAATAACAGACAGGGACAGGGCCAGGGACCAGAATAACAGACAGGGACAGGCCAGGGACCAGAATAACAGACAGGGACAGGGACAGGGACCAGAATAACAGACAGGGACAGGGACAGGGACCAGAATAACAGACAGGGACAGGCCAGGGACCAGAATAACAGACAGGGACAGGGCCAGGGACCAGAATAACAGACAGGGACAGGGACCAGAATAACAGACAGGGACAGGGCCAGGACCGGGGACCAGTATAACAGACAGGGACAGGGCCAGGGACCAGAATAACAGACAGGGACAGGGCCAGGGACCAGAATAACAGACAGGGCCAGGGACCAGAATAACAGACAGGGACAGGGACAGGGACCAGAATAACAGACAGGGACAGGGACAGGGACCAGAATAACAGACAGGGACAGGGACAAGAATAACAGACAGGGACAGGGCCAGGGACCAGAATAACAGACAGGGACAGGGACCTGAATAACAGACAGGGACAGGGCCAGGGACCAGAATAACAGACAGGGACAGGGCCGGGGACCAGAATAACAGACAGGGACAGGGCCAGGGACCAGAATAACAGACAGGGACAGGGCCAGGGACCAGAATAACAGACAGGGACAGGGCCAGGGACCAGAATAACAGACAGGGACAGGGACAGGGACCAGAATAACAGACAGGGCCAGGGACCAGAATAACAGACAGGGACAGGGACCAGAATAACAGACAGGGACAGGGACCTGAATAACAGACAGGGACAGGGACCTGAATAACAGACAGGGACAGGGCCGGGGACCAGAATAACAGACAGGGACAGGGACCAGAATAACAGACAGGGACAGGGACCAGAATAACAGACAGGGACAGGGCCAGGGACCAGAATAACAGACAGGGACAGGGACAGGGAGTTTCCAGCTGAACTGTACGAGGATAGAGGAGTACTTTTCTTCCAAGTCTGTCAGCATTCAATCGACTACATTACGGCGTCAAACTGCGGTGGAGCACTTGCGGTCATTCCGACACAATGACAGGATGGCTAGTGGACCAGGTAAGCGTTCCGATGCTTTAGCTAGCTACAGATATATTAGCTAGATAATAGGTTTGCTCTAGCTAGCTAATATCTGTTCTTGACATTTGTGTCTGTATCTACATAGATTGGCAAGTTAGCTAGCTAGCTAAAGTTAGCCTGGCACGCTTCCCATGTTCCCAGGTCCCATCACGTAATTTAGGCTAGCTTGCTAGCTAACTTAGCTGAGGTAATGCTAGCTAACAAGTTAGCCAAAGTGACGTGGTGGAGCTATCAAAACAAGTGACAAGTTAAGAATTACAAAAGCAGCAAGTCACAGACATATTTTGTGAGACTTATTTTTTTCAAAGCTTGAGATCTACTGTAGGCCTGCTATTGAACTCAACCTGAGAATTCTTCATTTACCAAATTTAACCATTGTTCTTTATTTTCTATAATGTTTTTCAGTCCAAACAAGAACACAGACCCTCCTATCTGGCAAAGACCCCCTCCACAGCTGAGAGAAAGGAGTTCATCCTGGACTTCCCAAAGAATATTAACAACATTAATCGAAGAAGATGTACCTCTTGAGAAGAGGCCCAAGTTCTCCACATTTCTGAAGAAAGAAGCAGGGAGGGTCTGTCACAGCGCCATCCCATCCACATACACACATTGGACACATTTAGCAGATGTTATTGCGGGTGTAGCGAAATGCTTCTAAAGCTTGAGTACATGCCAGAGCTTTAACGATGTGTGGGCTTTCGTAAGCGACTCAGCTGGCTACATGAAGGCTTTCGATAGCATCTTGAAGGGCCTCTTCCCCAACTCTGGACACGTCACCTGCTTTGCTCATCTCCTGGTGCTGGAGGTTTTACCAGAGGTGTTTGAGGACGTGAACAGGCGGTGTGGTTCTGGTGAAGAAGGTGTTCTCACAGGCATCCCAAGCATCGTCTGGAGCTGAGATCAGTCATGCTGGGAAATGGCCATTCTCCTGTGGTGCCTGTTTATGCTGTGCAGACCAGGTGGGGCTCCTGGATACGTGCTGTGGCGTACCTGGCAGAGTACATGGATGTGCGACCTTACCAGAAACGGCCAAGTGTGTCCCGGACCTTTGTGAGCTGCTGAGGGAACACAAGGCCCAGCTGAAAGCCCAGGCAGTGTTCATTGTGGAGCATAGTGTGGAGATAGAGACTAACCTGACAAAGCTGGAGGAGACCTCTGTGCCAACAGCCCACAACAGCAAGCTGGAGGACCTGCAAATGCAGTTTGAGCATGGCAGAACAGCTGGGGCTGACGACTGGTGACCTCATACAACGGAGCTGCTGGGGGAAGACAGGCTCTCCTGCACTGAGTTGTTCCAGTCTGCCGTGGCAGCATGATCCATCAAGCTGCAGACTGTGCTGGAGAAACACCCCTGCCTCCACCTCTTCAAGTCTAGATCCAGCCCAGCTGGTAGGATCAAGAAAGGACATTAAGGACTATGTCCATGCCAGGTGTCTGCAGAGTGGCGGCACAGATACATTGGCATCGGCAAAGGCAGACGCTATGGAAGTGAGTGGTGGGCAGCTAGGCCGGACAGGATGCTAGCCTTAGTTCACATTACAACTGAGCCTCCCCACTACCTGGATGTATAAAGAATGTATGTACAGTGGGGGGAAAAAAAGTATTTAGTCAGCCACCAATTGTGCAAGTTCTCCCACTTAAAAAGATGAGAGAGGCCTGTAATTATCATCATAGGTACATGTCAACTATGACAGACAAATTGAGAAGAAAAGAAATCCAGAAATTCACATTGTAGGATTTTTAATGAATTTATTTGCAAATGATGGTGGAAAATAAGTATTTGGTCACCTACAAACAAGCAAGATTTCTGGCTCTCACAGACCTGTAACTTCTTCTTTAAGAGGCTCCTCTGTCCTCCACTCGTTACCTGTATTAATGGCACCTGTTTGAACTTGTTATCAGTATAAAAGACACCTGTCCACAACCTCAAACAGTCACAGGTTACATACCGACTGGTGCTGGTCCACTGTCCATCAGTTCTCCTCCAGTGGTGTCAGGTTACATACCGACTGGTGCTGGTCCACTGTCCATCAGTTCTCCTCCAGTGGTGTCAGGTTACATACCGACTGGTGCTGGTCCACTGTCCATCAGTTCACTTCCAGTGGTGTCAGGTTACATACTGACTGGTCCACTGTCCATCAGTTCTCCTCCAGTGGTGTCAGGTTACATACCGACTGGTGCTGGTCCACTGTCCATCAGTTCTCCTCCAGTGGTGTCAGGTTACATACTGACTGGTCCACTGTCCATCAGTTCACCTCCAGTGGTGTAAAAAAAGACATCTGTCCACAACCCATTACAACTGAGCCTCCCCACTACCTGGATGTATAGATAATGTATAGATAATGTATGTATGTATAGGTGGATGTAGAGAGAATTTTCTCACATTATCAGATGCTACCTAATCAGCATAGAAGGAGCCTCACAGATAAAAAAATTTAAATGTTGATTGCAAAGTATAATAGCATTGAGCACTAAAAAGCATGTCGGTCACACCCCCCCACCAACTCTCCCACTCTTTCTGTGTTTTGATTTGAAGCATAATGATGATGATGATAATAGTTAAGTTATATGCAATGCTCCCTCTAAGCTGCGCTCTTGCGCACCTCCTACAGGACTGCCCTGCAGAAGAAATGCTAATCAAATCAACATCAGGCCCTTTTCAATGCAACAAACCAAAACACATCTAACTTTGCAAGATTGAGTCTGTGATTTTGACAGGGACAGGGCCAGGGACCAGAATAACAGACAGGGACCAGAATAACAGACAGGGACAGGGCCAGGGACCAGAATAACAGACAGGGACAGGGCCAGGGACCAGAATAACAGACAGGGACAGGGCCAGGGACCAGAATAACAGACAGGGACAGGGCCAGGGACCAGAATAACAGACAGGGACAGGGACAGGGACCAGAATAACAGACAGGGACAGGGACAGGGACCAGAATAACAGACAGGGACAGGGCCAGGGACCAGAATAACAGACAGGGACAGGGACAGGGACCAGAATAACAGACAGGGACAGGGACAGGGACCAGAATAACAGACAGGGACAGGGCCAGGGACCAGAATAACAGACAGGGACAGGGCCAGGGACCAGAATAACAGACAGGGACAGGGCCAGGGACCAGAATAACAGACAGGGACAGGGCCAGGGACCAGAATAACAGACAGGGACAGGGCCAGGGACCAGAATAACAGACAGGGACAGGGACCAGAATAACAGACAGGGACAGGGCCAGGGACCAGAATAACAGACAGGGACAGGGCCAGGGACCAGAATAACAGACAGGGACAGGGCCAGGGACCAGAATAACAGACAGGGACAGGGCCAGGGACCAGAATAACAGACAGGGACAGGGCCAGGGACCAGAATAACAGACAGGGACAGGGCCAGGGACCAGAATAACAGACAGGGACAGGGCCAGGGACCAGAATAACAGACAGGGACAGGGCCAGGGACCAGAATAACAGACAGGGACAGGGCCAGGGACCAGAATAACAGACAGGGACAGGGCCAGGGACCAGAATAACAGACAGGGACAGGGCCAGGGACCAGAATAACAGACAGGGACAGGGTATCATTCTATTGGCAGGGGTAGCCCACGAGCGGTCTTTCAATCACCCGCAAGTGAATGTGCTTTTCATATCAGTTCAGATCAGAGCCGTGGGTGGGGAACATTTGTTGATATTCTTTGCTAGTTAGTGAGTTATTAGCCCAGTTATAGATACGTACAGGTCAGCAATGGGGAGTTAGATACTGCTTCCTACAAGAGCACAAACCGTGTAGGCTACATTTCAAGCTGTCTTTGAAAAGCCAGTCAGGTAAAAAGCTTGTCTTAATTAAATGGGCAGTGTTGTTTTTTGAGACGGGCTTGAATATGCAAATAAGCCAATAGGCAGAGGGGTAGCCTACATTGTCTAATTCTCTGTATGGTAATAATCATTAATTTTATTTTGTAAAGTGGTTTTATTTTGAAAGCAATTTACAGTCACCTATTTGGCCCATGGTGTTACAGACCAAGTAAAAAATAATTAATTAATGTCAAGCCCTTCATAATGTCAAAACTTTTTTTTAAAAGTCTCATGCAATGTAGACCTGCATTGAACACCACATATAGGCTACTGTAGGCTATATCATAGAAATCAAAAGCTATTTCCATGTGAAAATATAATGGGATTTGCTCCATTGGTTTTGTTGGTAGGGTTACATTATGCTCAGATAGCCACAATAACCTATTGGCTACTGTCTAAAACTGTCAGGATACAGCCTGTTGGCTACTGTCTAAAACTGTCAGGATACAGCCTGTTGGCTACTGTCTAAAACTGTCAGGATACAGCCTGTTGGCTACTGTCTAAAACTGTCAGGGTACAGCCTGTTGGCTACTGTCTAAAACTGTCAGGGTACAGCCTGTTGGCTACTGTCTAAAACTGTCAGGATACAGCCTGTTGGCTACTGTCTAAAACTGTCAGGATACAGCCTGTTGGCTACTGTCTAAAACTGTCAGGATACAGCCTGTTGGCTACTGTCTACAACTGTCAGGATACAGCCTGTTGGCTACTGTCTAAAACTGTCAGGATACAGCCTGTTGGCTACTGTCTAAAACTGTCAGGGTACAGCCTGTTGGCTACTGTCTAAAACTGTCAGGGTACAGCCTGTTGGCTACTGTCTAAAACTGTCAGGGTACAGCCTGTTGGCTACTGTCTAAAACTGTCAGGGTACAGCCTGTTGGCTACTGTCTAAAACTGTCAGGATACAGCCTGTTGGCTACTGTCTAAAACTGTCAGGATACAGCCTGTTGGCTACTGTCTAAAACTGTCAGGATACAGCCTGTTGGCTACTGTCTACAACTGTCAGGATACAGCCTGTTGGCTACTGTCTAAAACTGTCAGGATACAGCCTGTTGGCTACTGTCTAAAACTGTCAGGGTACAGCCTGTTGGCTACTGTCTAAAACTGTCAGGGTACAGCCTGTTGGCTACTGTCTAAAACTGTCAGGGTACAGCCTGTTGACTACTGTCTAAAACTGTCAGGGTACAGCCTATTGGCTACTGTCTAAAACTGTCAGGATACAGCCTGTTGGCTACTGTCTAAAACTGTCAGGATACAGCCTGTTGGCTACTGTCTAAAACTGTCAGGATACAGCCTATTGGCTACTGTCTAAAACTGTCAGGATACAGCCTGTTGGCTACTGTCTAAAACTGTCAGGATACAGCCTGTTGGCTACTGTCTACAACTGTCAGGGTACAGCCTGTTGGCTACTGTCTAAAACTGTCAGGGTACAGCCTCCGTGTTCACTGTAAACGCGTGCTGGAAGTTGCACAAAATTCTCACAACGTTCAAGTTTCCGCTCACAAAACCTCAAATTTGCTTAGCGCCCCAAAACATTTTGTTTATATGGTGAATGGAACAAAAATACAGAATTGTTCATCTAATCTATTTGGTGTTTACAGTGGGGGAAGAAAGTATTTAGTCAGCCACTAATTGTGCCAGTTCTCCCTCTTAAAAAGATGAGAGAGGCCTGTAATTTTCATCATAGGTACACGTCAACTATGACAGACAAAATGAGAAAAAAAAATCCAGAAAATCACATTGTAGGATTTTTATTTGCAAATTATGGTGGAAAATAAGTATTTGGTCAATAACAAAAGTTTCTCAATACTTTGTTATATACCCTTTGTTGGCAATGACACAGGTCAAACGTTTTCTGTAAGTCTTCACAAGGTTTTCACACACTGTTGCTGGTATTTTGGCCCATTCCTCCATGCAGATCTCCTCTAGAGCAGTGATGTTTTGGGGCTGTCGCTGGGCAACACGGACTTTCAACTCCCTCCAAAGATTTTCTATGGGGTTGAGATCTGGAGACTGGCTAGGCCACTCCAGGACCTTTAAATGCTTCTTACGAAGCCACTCCTTCATTGCCCGGGCGGTGTGTTTGGGATCATTGTCACGCTGAAAGACCCAGCCACGTTTCATCTTCAATGCCATTGCTGATGGAAGGAGGTTTTCACTCAAAATCTCACGATACATGGCCCCATTCATTCTTTCCTTTACACGGATCAGTCGTCCTGGTCCCTTTGCAGAAAAACAGCCCCAAATCATGATGTTTCCACCCCCATGCTTCACAGTAAGTATGGTGATCTTTGGATGCAACTCAGCATTCTTTGTCCTCCAAACACGACGAGTTGAGTTTTGACCAAAAAGTTCCATTTTGGTTTCATCTGACCATATGACATTCTCCCAATCCTCTTCTGGATCATCCAAATGCACTCTAGCAAACTTCAGACGGGCCTGGACATGTACTGGCTTAAGCAGGGGGACACGTCTGGCACTGCAGGATTTGAGTCCCTGGCGGCATAGTGTGTTACTGATGGTAGGCTTTGTTACTTTGGTCCCAGCTCTCTGCAGGTCATTCACTAGGTCCCCCCGTGTGGTTCTGGGATTTTTGCTCACCGTTCTTGTGATCATTTTGACTCCACGGGGTGAGATCTTGCGTGGAGCCCCAGATCGAGGGAGATTATCAGTGGTCTTGTATGTCTTCCATTTCCTAATAATTGCTCCCACAGTTGATTTCTTCAAACCAAGCTGCTTACCTATTGCAGATTCAGTCTTCCCAGCCTGGTGCAGGTCTACAATTTTGTTTCTGGTGTCCTTTGACAGCTCTTTGGTCTTGGCCATAGTGGAGTTTGGAGTGTGACTGTTTGAGGTTGTGGACAGGTGTCTTTTATTCTGATAACAAGTTCAAACAGGTGCCATTAATAAAGGTAACGAGTGGAGGACAGAGGAGCCTCTTAAAGAAGACGTTACAGGTCTGTGAGAGCCAGAAATCTTGCTTGTTTGTAGGTGACCAAATACTTATTTTCCACCATAATTTGCAAATAAATTCATAAAAAATCCTACAATGTGATTTTCTGGAGAAAAAAATTCTCAATTTGTCTGTCATAGTTGACGTGTACCTATGATAAAAATGACAGGCCTCTCTCATCTTTTTAAGTGGGAGAACTTGCACAATTGGTGGCTGACTAAATACTTTTTTCCCCCACTGTATGTATTTAAATATGGATTCATCAATTTATTTTCATAAATTATTTTGCACTTTGTTGATTACGCTCTACTTCTTTATCTATCCTATTTTTCCAGAAGGAAACGTTTACGATGTTTTTATTTTTTATTTTTTTATTTAACAAGGCAAGTCAGTTAAGAACAAATTCTTATTTACAATGACGGCCTACACCGGCCAAACCCGGACGACGCTGGGCCAATTGTGCGCCGCCCTATGGGACTCCCAATCACGGCCGGTTGTGATACAGCCTGGAATCAAACCAGGGGTCTGTAGTGACGCCTCAAGCACTGAGATGCAGTGCCTTAGACCACTGCGCCACTCGGGAGCCCAACAAGATCATGTAAAGCTTGAGTCTGTGTAGAGGTTATTTTTGACTGAGCTTTAGTAGAAGGATAACAGTAGGTTTATTGTCATCTAATACATCTTCCCTAGCATGGTTTTAGTCTTTCAACCTCGTCTGCTTCAGCCGTCTCAGCAACCACCTGTAGTAATCGTCAGAAGAACACTCCCACCGTCCAGCTCTTATTATACTCTCTATTTCAAACAATCTCCTGACCCAGCCACCAATACAACCTCAGGTGTTCTGACCCAGCCACCAATACACCCCCAGGTGTTCTGACCCAGCCACCAATACAACCTCAGGTGTTCTGACCCAGCCACCAATACAACCTCAGGTGTTCTGACCCAGCCACCAATACAACCTCAGGTGTTCTGACCCAGCCACCAATACACCCTCAGGTGTTCTGACCCAGCCACCAATACACCCTCAGGTGTTCTGACCCAGCCACCAATACACCCCCAGGTGTTCTGACCCAGCCACCAATACACCCCCAGGTGTTCTGTCTGTCATGTAAACATGTCAGTCTCTATATTCAATATCAACAACACCTGGGAGAACTCCTCTATCTCCCCATCTCTCCCTCTATCTCCCCATCCATACCTCTATCTCCCCATCTCTCCCTCTATCTCCCCATCCATCCATCTATCTCCCCATCCATCCCTCTATCTCCCCATCCATACCTCTATCTCCCCATCCATCCCTCTATCTCCCCATCCATACCTCTATCTCCCCATCTCTCCCTCTATCTCCCCATCCATCCCTCTATCTCCCCATCCATCTCTCTATCTCCCCATCCATACCTCTATCTCCCCATCCATCCCTCTATCTCCCCATCCATACCTCTATCTCCCCATCTCTCCCTCTATCTCCCCATCCATTCCTCTATCTCCCCATCTCTCCCTCTATCTCCCCATCCATCCCTCTATCTCCCCATCCATCCCTCTATCTCCCCATCTCTCCCTCTATCTCCCCATCTCTCCCTCTATCTCCCCATCCATCCCTCTATCTCCCCATCTCTCCCTCTATCTCCCCATCCATCCCTCTATCTCCCCATCCATACCTCTATCTCCCCATCTCTCCCTCTATCTCCCCATCTCTCCCTCTATCTCCCCATCCATACCTCTATCTCCCCATCTCTCCCTCTATCTCTCCATCCATCCCTCTATCTCCCCATCCATCCCTCTATCTCCCCATCCATACCTCTATCTCCCCATCTCTCCCTCTATCTCCCCATCTCTCCCTTTATCTCCCCATCCATACCTCTATCTCCCCATCTCTCCCTCTATCTCTCCATCCATCCCTCTATCTCCCCATCCATCCCTCTATCTCCCCATACATCCCTCTATCTCCCCATCCATACCTCTATCTCCCCATCCATCCCTCTATCTCCCCATTCATCCCTCTATCTCCCCATCTCTACCTCTATCTCCCCATCCATACCTCTATCTCCCCATCCATCCCTATATCTCCCCATATCTCCATCTCCCCATCTCTCCCTCTATCTCCCCATCTCCCCATCCATCCCTCTATCTCCCCATCCATCCCTCTATCTCCCCATCCATACCTCTATCTCCCCATCTATCTCCCCATCCATCCCTCTATCTCCCCATCCATCCCTCTATCTCCCCATCTCTCCCTCTATCTCCCCATCCATACCTCTATCTCCCCATCCATCCCTCTATCTCCCCATCCATACCTCTATCTCCCCATCCATCCCTCTATCTCCCCATCCATCCCTCTATCTCCCCATCCATACCTCTATCTCCCCATCCATACCTCTATCTCCCCATCCATCCCTCTATCTCCCCATCCATCCCTCTATCTCCCCATCCATCCCTCTATCTCCCCATCCATACCTCTATCTCCCCATCCATCCCTCTATCTCCCCATCCATCCCTCTATCTCCCCATATCTCCCCATCCATCCCTCTATCTCCCCATCCATCCCTCTATCTCCCCATCTCTCCCTCTATCTCCCCATCCATCCCTCTATCTCCCCATCTCTCCCTCTATCTCCCCATCTCTCCCTCTATCTCCCCATCCATCCCTCTATCTCCCCATCCATCCCTCTATCTCCCTGTCTCTCATCCTCAAGTAGATGATTCTATAAATATCCCATTCACCCAGGGCCTGATTCAGACCTGTGATAAGTAGAATTAACATGGTCTTAATTATTAAGTCCACTTATCTCAAGTCTGAATCGGCCCCCAGAGCGATACAGTTCCAGTCATTATACACTGGAAAATATCTTGGCTCTCTGACAGTACTGTGAACCTGTCTATTCTGATAGATGTGGGTCTGTTGGCAGGCTCTCTGACAGTACTGTGAATCTGTCTATTCTGATATATGTGGGTCTGTTGGCAGGCTCTCTGACAGTACTGTGAATCTGTCTATTCTGATAGATGTGGGTCTGTTGGCAGGCTCTCTGACAGTACTGTGAACCTGTCAGTGTTCTAGAACTCTGGAGTGTTGTTTTGAGTTCCGTTTTAGTGTTGAGGAATCTGGGTCATGACATGGTCACAGGGTCACCTGTCTGTCTGCCTGTCTGCCTGTCTGCCTGTCTGCCTGCCTGCCTGCCTGCCTGCCTGCCTGCCTGCCTGCCTGCCTGCCTGCCTGCCTGCCTGCCTGCCTGTCTGTCTGTCTGTCTGTCTGTCTGTCTGTCTGTCTGTCTGTCTGTCTGTCTGTCTGTCTGTCTGTCTGTCTGTCTGTCTGTCTGTCTGTCTGTCTGTCTGTCTGTCTGTCTGTCTGTCTGCCTGCCTGCCTGCCTTCCTGCCTGCCTGCCTGCCTGCCTGCCTGCCTGCCTGCCTGCCTGCCTGCCTGCCTGCCTTCCTGCCCCCCTGCCTGCCTGCCTGCCTGCCTGCCTGTCTGTCTGTCTGACACTGCTAGCTCCATAGAGATTAATCTATGGTGAGCTCCCTGCAGGGAGGTTAATCACGCTAACAAGAACCAGCATGCTACCGATCCAAGAACTTCCTCAGATGTTTCTGACTCTGTAACTAACCTCTCTTCCAATCTCTTTCTCTCTTCCCATCTCCCTCTCTCTCTTCCCATCTGTCTCTCTCTCTCTCTCTCCCCATCTCTCAATTCAATTTTAATTTCAATTTAAGGGCTTTATTGACATGGGAAACGTATGTTAACGTTGCCAAAGCAAGTGAAGTAGATAATAAACAAAAGTGAAATAAACAATCAAAATGAACAGTAAACATTACACTCAGAAGTTCCAAAAGAATAAAGACATTTCAAATGTCATATTATGTCTATATACAGTGTTATAATGATGTGCAAATAGTTAAAGTACAAATGGGAAAATAAATAAACATAAATATGGGTTGTATTTACAATGGTGTTTGTTCTTCACTGGTTGCCCTTTTCTTGTGGCAACAGGTCACAAATATTGCTGCTGTGATGGTACACTGTGGTATTTCACCCAGTAAATAAGGAAGTTGAATTCTTTGTGGGTCAGTGTAATCTGAGGGAAATATGTGTCTCTAATATGGTCATACATTTGGCAGGAGGTTAGGAAGTGCAGCTCAGTTTCCACCTCATTTTGTGGGCAGTGTGCACATAGCCTGTCTTCTCTTGAGAGCCAGGTCTGCCTACAGCGGCCTTTCTCAATAGCAAGGCTATGCTCACTGAGCCTGTCTGTACATAGTCAAAGCTTTCCGTAAGTTTGGGTCAATCACAGTGGTCAGGTAATCTGCCACTGTGTACTCTCTGTTTAGGGCCAAATAGCATTCTAGTTGTCCAATGTGTCAAGTAATTCTCTTTTTGTATTCTCATGATTTGGTTGGGTCTAATTGTGTTGTTGTTGTTGTTGTCCTGTTGTGTTGTTGTTGGGCTCTGTGGGGTCTGTTTGGGTTTTTGTTTATGCTGTGCGGTAGCAGAGAGAACAGTCTATGACTAGGGTGGCTGGAGTCTTTGACAATTTTTAGGGAGAGGGACTTAAATTATAGAATTTAACAGCTCTTTTCTGGATTTTGATCATTAGCGGGTATCGGCCTAATTCTGCTCTGCATGCATTATTTTGTGTTTTCTGTTGTACACTGAGGATATTTTAGCAGAATTCTGCATGCAGAGCCTCAATTTGGTGTTTGTTCCATTTTGTGAGTTCTTGGTTGGTGAGCGGACCCCAGACCTCACAACCATAAAGGGCAATGGAGTCTATAACTGATTCAAATATTTTTAGCCAGATCCTAATTGGTATGTCAAATTTTATGTTCCTTTTGATGGCAGAGAAGGCCCTTCTTGCCTTGTCTCTCAGATCGTTCACAGCTTTGTGGAAGTTACCTGTGGCGCTGATGTTTAGGTCGAGGTATGTATCGTTTTTTGTGTGCTCTAGGGCAACGGTGTCTAGATGGAATTTGTATTTGTTGTCCTGGCAACTGGACCTTTTTTGGAACACCATTATTTTTGTCTTACTGAGATTTACTGTCAGGGCCCTGGTCTGACAGAATCTGTGCAGAAGATCTAGGTGCTGATGTAGGCCCTCATTGGTTGGTGACAGAAGCACCAGATCATCAGTAAACATTAGACATTTGACTTCAGATTCTAGTAGGGTGAGGCCGGGTGCTGCAGACTGTTCTAGTGCCCTCGCCAATTCTTTTATATATATGTTGAAGAGGGTGGGGCTTAAACTGCATCCCTGTCTCACCCCATGGCCCTGTGGAAATAAATGTGTGTGTTTTTTTTTGCCAATTTTAACCGCATACTTGTTGTTTGTGTACATGGATTTTATAATGTTATATGTTTTTTCCCCCAACCCCACTTTCCATCAATTTGTATAGCAGATCTCCATGCAAAATTGAGTCAAAAGATTTTTTGAAATCAACAAAGCATGAGAAGACTTTGCCTTTGTTTTGGTTTGTTTGTTTGTCAATTAGGGTGTGCAGGGTGAATACGTGGTCTGTCTTATGGTAATTTGTTAAAAAGCATTACATTACATTTACTTTTACATTTTCGTCATTTAGCAGACGCTCTTATCCAGAGTGACTTACAAATTGGTGCATTCACCTTATGATAGCCAGTGGGACAACCACTTTACAATTGTTATTTTGTCTTTTTTTAAATCTTTTTTTATTTGACATTTGCTCAGTACATTGTTTTCTCTGAGGAAATGAACTAGTCTGCTGTTAATGATAATGCAGAGGATTTTCCCAAGGTTGCTGTTGACGCATATCCCACGGTAGTTATTGGGGTCAACTTTGTCTCCACTTTCGTGGATTGGGGTGATCAGTCCTTGGTTCCAAATATTGGGGAAGATGCCAGAGCTAAGGATGATGTTAAAGAGTTTAAGTATAGCCAATTGGAATTTGTGGTCTGTATATTTTATCATTTCATTGAGGATACCATTAACACCACAGGCCTTTTTGGGTTGGAGGGTTTGTATTTTTGCCTGTAGTTCATTCAGTGTAATTGGAGAATCCAGTGGGTTCTGGTAGTCTTTAATTGTTGATTGTAAGATTTGTATTTGATCATGTATATTTTTTTGCTGTTTGTTCTTTGTTATAGGGCCAAAAAGATTGGAGAAGTGGTTTACACCTTCATTATTACAGTGAAATATTTTGTCCAGGAAGTTGTCTAAAAGGGATTGAATTTGTTGTTGCCTAATTGTTTTTTGGTAGGTTTCGACACTACTTTCCTTCCATCTATAGCATTTCTTAATATTATTCAGTTCCTTTGGCTTTGATGCCTCATGATTGAGTATTGCTCTGTTCAAGTAGACTGTAATTTTGCTGTGGTCTGATAGGGGTGTCAGTGGGTTGACTGTGAACGCTCTGAGAGACTCTGGGTTGAGGTCAGTGATAAAGTAGTCTACAGTACTACTGCCAAGGGATGAGCTATAGGTGTACCTACCATAGGAGTCCCCTCGAAGCCTACCATTGACTATGTACATACCCAGTGTGCGACAGAACTGCAGGAGTTGTGACCCGTTTTTGTTGGTTATGTTGTCGTAGTTGTGCCTAGGGGGGCATATGGGGGAGGGAATGCTGTCACCTCCAGGTAGGTGTTTGTCCCCCTGTGTGCTGAGGGTGTCAGATTCTTGTCCAGTTCTGGCATTTAGGTCGCACACAGACTAGTACATGTCCCTGGGCCTGGAAATGATTGATTTCCCCCTCCAGGATGGAGAAGCTGTCTTCGTTAAAGTATGGGGATTCTAGTGGGGGATATAGGTAGCACACAGGAGGACATTTTTCTCTGTTGAGGACATTTCCTTATACATTTCTAGCCAAATGTAAAATGTTCCTGTTTTGACTAATTTAATAGAGTGAGTTAGGTCTGCTCTATACCAAATTAGCATACCCCCTGAGTCCCTTCCCTGTTTCACACCTGGTAGTTTGGTGGATGGGACTACCAGCTCTCTGTAACCTAGGTCTGATCTGAGGGGGCCTAAATGGGGTTTGGGCATGGTTGACTTGGGGGGGTGTTTATTGGTGGGGGTGGGAGTGTAGATGTGGTTGATGGTGCTGTGGTCTGGATGTAGGTCCTCTCTGCGGGGGTCCTCTATGTGTAGGTCCTGTGGGGGGTCCCGCAGGTCTGAGAGAGTGTCTCACTGGTCTGGGCTGTTGATCTGTTGCTCCTGTGTGAGGTGTTGGGTCTGCGGTTGAGGGCGATATCCTTTAGGGTCCAGGCGAAGGTGGGCACTGCTGCCTTGAATAGGTGGAGATGGTCGTAAAGGCTGTTCAAGTCCAGGGTGGAGTTGTGGGCCAGGTAGACATTAAGTTTTGAGGCACAGAAATACTTGCATTTACCTGCTGTATGGTAGCAGGGTGGAGGTATTTTCGTGGTAGCAGGGTGGAGGTAACCACTTGTGCGTTGGGGAAAGTGGAAGAAGCTTTTTCTATCACTCCCTTGAGTGCTGTGGCCACCCTTTCCTGCTGTGTTCTCAGGTCGTTTGTGCCTGTGTGTATTATTATGTGGCTGGGTGATCCTAGTCGGTCCTCAGACAGAAGGTCTAGGGCACGCTGGGTGTTTGGACACCAGAGTATGTTTGGGAAAAAGTTTAATTTTCTTGTATGTATTTCCCGTTTGAGTCCATAAGGAGTACAATCTGTTGCTTGTGTATGACCTCAGTGGGTGTGGGGGGGTCGTCATGAGGGCTATCAGGGTGTCTGACTGGGGGGTTGCTCAGAGGGGTTGGGATCCCCTGGGCTTGGGGTTCTTCATTTGTTTGTCCTGCTGTGATGTCGAGGCTATGGTCAGGGTCTAGGGTGTACTGTTCTGCTGCGGTGTCGAGACTTTGGTCAGGATCTGAGGTGGGCTGCTGTTCTGCTGGCTTCTCTGCGGGGGTGGCCAGCTCTCTAATGGGTTGTTCTCTGTCACCCGTCATCGTTCTCACCTTCTCCTCCAGCACTCTGATCCTCTCCTCTAGTGCTCTGTTCTTCTCCTGCTCCTGCTCTTTCTCCTGTTGATGTTGTCTCACCACAGTCCAGAGTGCAGACATGTCTCTCTCTACCTCCAGCTCTCCAGGTCTAGTTAAGGGGGTGTTGTTGTGCTGGACTGTTGTCTGGGTCTGTGCTGACTGGAGTGTGTTCACCTGCTGTTCCAGCTCCACCTGCCTTACCTCCAGCTGGGTGAATTTATCCTTCATTTCAATGAGGGAGTAGTACTCTGTGCTGGGAAGTTGACTTTCCGCTTGGGGTTGCTCAGTGGGGTTATTTAATGAAGAGGTCTGGTCTGACCCGCTCGGGGTAGGGGTATCTTTCTCAAGGGAGATCTTCTCCTGCTGAGCTATTTCTTTGCTTAGGTGAAAGTCCAGCTGAAACTGTTTGGGGATGCCCTGTACCAAAACTGTTCCAGATTTATAGGGATTCATATAAGCATATATCAGAGTCCTCGTTGTCTAGTATCCTGAGTTTCCACCCATCGCTAACACCCCCCCTCTTAACAGAGGGGTAGTGTGCTAGTATAGCACTGTGCCATGCCAGGGGATGGTCTGTGTGGAAGATAAGGTTGCTTATGTTCCCATTTTTATAAAAGTCAGCAAAAAGTGTCTCCTGATTTCCCATAAGGAGGTTCATTTTGTGCTCTTTTCGTGTCTTGTCGTTTTTTACATTCAGAGGGTATTGTATTTTAATTACCTCTGAACAGCGGGAGGGTGCTTCTAAGGCCTCTCCATTTGGTTGGGGTAGACTGTACGACTCTCCTGCCATTGTTGGGCTCAGGGGCTTTGACACCTCTCACTTCACACGTCAGTGCTAATTGAAATTGTATCTCTTTGTAAAAGCAAGTTTAAGCTTGGTAGCCTTAGCATTCAGTCCTTATAAAATAAAATATATCATTGTAATGTATTTTTCTTCTTGGTTTTTGAAAGTGAAAAATAGCTTCATACTAAACATTACTCACTCTGTTCCAGGTTGGATGGTGTTTTCAGGTTTCTGTTTGTTTGCCAGAGCATTTGCTGTATAGTTTGGGAATAGTCATCCTTGGTAGTAGAAAGCCTTCCAGGTAACTCCAGGTAAATCTGTCCAAAATCAGGTTGTAGGTTTGGAGTTTTGGTTTGGAATGAAGGTTATGTTGTAGAGGGTAGCATCCTGTTTATGTCCCTGCCAAAAAAAACAAGTTTATCTAACTCTAAATCTATATGTTTTGTAAAAACATGCTGAAAAATTTGGTCTCTCTCTCTCTCTCTCCCCTTCTCTCTCTCTCTTCCTCTCTCTCTCAATTCAATTCAATTTCAATTTATATTTAAGGGCTTTATTGTCATGGGAAACGTATGTTAACGTTGCCAAAGCAAGTGAAGTAGATAGTAAACAAAAGTGAAATAAACAATAAATACTAACAGTAAACATTACACTCAGAAGTTTCAAAAGAATAAAGACATTTCAAATGTCATATTATGTCTATATACAGTGTTGTAACAATGTGCAAATAGTTAAAGTACAAATGGGAAAATAAATAAACATAAATATGGGTTGTATTTACAATGGTGTTTGTTCTTCACTGGTTGCCCTTTTCTTGTGGCAACAGGTCACAAATCTTGCAGCTGTGATGGCACACTGTGGTTTTTCACCCAGTAGATAAGGGAGTTTATCAAAATTGGGTTTGTTTTCGAATTCTTTGTGGATCGCTGTAATCTGAGGGAAATATGTGTCTCTAACATGGTCATACATTTGGCAGGAGCTTAGGAAGTGCAGCTCAGTTTCCACCTCATTTTGTGGGCAGTGTGCCACATAGCCTGTCTTCTCTTGAGAGCCAGGTCTGCCTACGGCAGCCTTTCTCAATAGCAAGGCTATGCTCACTGAATCTGTACATAGTCAAAGCTTTCCTTAAGTTTGGGTCAGTCACAGTGGTCAGGTATTCTGCCACTGTGTACTCTCTGTTTAGGGCCAAATAGCATTCTAGTTTGCTCTGTTTTTTTGTTTGTTCTTTCCAATGTGTCAAGTAATTCTCTTTTTGTTTTCTCATGATTTGGTTGGGTCTAATTGTGTTGTTGTCCTGGGGCTCTGTGGGGTCTGTTTGTGTTTGTGAACAGAGCCCCAGGACCAGCTTACTTAGGGGACTCTTCTCCAAGTTCATCTCTCTGTAGGTGATTGTTTTGTTATGGAAGGTTTGGGAATCGCTTCCTTTTAAGTGGTTATAGAATTTAACGGCTCTTTTCTGGATTTTGATAATTAGCGGGTATTGGCCTAATTCTGCTCTGCGGAGGATGTTTTTGCAGAATTCTGCATGCAGAGTCTCAATTTGGTGTTTGTCCCATTTTGTGAATTCTTGGTTGGTGAGCGGACCCCAGACCTCAGAACCATAAAGGGCAATGGGTTCTATAACTGATTCAAGTATTTTTAGCCAGATCCTAATTGGTATGTCAAATTTTATGTTCCTTTTGATGGCATAGAAGGCCCTTCTTGCCTTGTCTCTCAGATCGTTCACAGCTTTGTGGAAGTTACGTGTGGCGCTGATGTTTAGGCCGAGGTATGTATAGTTTTTTGTGTGCTCTAGGGCAACGGTGTCTAGATGGAATTTGTATTTGTGGTCCTGGCAACTGGACCTTTTTTGGAACACCATTATTTTTGTCTTATTGAGATTTACTGTCAGGGCCCAGGTCTGACAGAATCTGTGCAGAAGAACTAGGTGCTGCTGTAGGCCCTCCTTGGTTGGTGACAGAAGCACCAGATCATCAGCAAACAGAAGACATTTGACTTCAGATTCTAGTAGGGTGAGGCCGGGTGCTGCAGACTGTTCTAGTGCCCTCGCCAATTCGTTGATATATATGTTGAAGAGGGTGGGGCTTAAACTGCATCCCTGTCTCACCCCATGGCCCTGTGGAAAGAAATGTGTGTGTTTTTTGCCAATTTTAACTCTCCCTCTCTCTCTCTCCCCATCTCTCTCTCTCTCCCCATATCTCTCTCTCTCTCTCTCCCCATCTCTCTCTCTCTCTCTCTCTCTCTCTCCCATCTCTCTCTCTCTCCCCATCTCTCTCTCTCTCTCTCTCTCTCTCTCTCTCTCTCTCTCTCTCTCTCTCTCTCTCTCTCTCTCTCTCTCTCTCTCTCTCTCTCTCTCCCATCTCTCTCTCTCTCAGGGTGGTAGAGATGCCGTATGCGTACCAGTGCTGTGTCTACGGGTCATGTGATAGCTATAAGTCCATCAGCCAATGGGAGACTGAGCAGAGCAATGAGGAGGAGGAGCTAGACCAGAGGACCGTTACCCTATACCCCATCCACACAGACACACACTGTAAGAACACACACACACAGCACACGCACACAGTCAGGGCAGGGTAACAGGGTAACGGGGTCACAGGGTAACAGGGTCACAGGGTAACGGGGTAACAGGGTCACAGGGTAACAGGGTCACAGGGTCACAGGGTAACAGGGTCACAGGGTCACAGGGTCACAGGGTAACGGGGTCACAGGGTCACAGGGTAACGGGGTCACAGGGTCACAGGGTCACAGGGTAACAGCTGCTGTTTCTAATGTGTCAGAGCCCTACTTAACCACAGATACCTGGCACGGCAACAAGACTCCAGTATCTTATCCATAGACTCCAGTATCTTATCCATAGACTCCAGTATCTTATCTATAGACTCCAGTATCTTATCTATAGACTCCAGTATCTTATCCATAGACTCCAGTATCTTATCCGTAGACTCCAGTATCTTATCCATAGACTCCAGTATCTTATCCGTAGACTCCAGTATCTTATCCATAGACTCCAGTATCTTATCCATAGACTCCAGTATCTTATCTATAGACTCCAGTATCTTATCTATAGACTCCAGTATCTTATCTATAGACTCCAGTATTTTATCCATAGACTCCAGTATCTTATCCATAGACTCCAGTATCTTATCTATAGACTCCAGTATCTTATCTATAGACTCCAGTATCTTATCCATAGACTCCAGTATCTTATCCATAGACTCCAGTATCTTATCTATAGACTCCAGTATCTTATCTATAGACTCCAGTATCTTATCCATAGACTCCAGTATCTTATCCATAGACTCCAGTATCTTATCCGTAGACTCCAGTATCTTATCCGTAGACTCCAGTATCTTATCCATAGACTCCAGTATCTTATCCATAGACTCCAGTATCTTATCTATAGACTCCAGTATCTTATCCATAGACTCCAGTATCTTATCCGTAGACTCCAGTATCTTATCCATAGACTCCAGTATCTTATCCATAGACTCCAGTGTTTTCCCAGCTTTCCTCCTGTGAGAAACCTTCTCTCTAATAACAATTCAACAGGTAGATAGATAGACCATAAAACCTTCATGTCAAATGAAACATTAGCCAATAGAATGTAACCAATGGCCCTGTTCAACAGACACAGAGGCTTTATCAAAAGACAACAAGACTACAGACCATGATCAGGGGGAAATTAGTTATAAAACACTTTAGTCTGATTTATCAAAATACCTTCCGGAATCATATCAAATACCTTTTTTGCTGTTCACATCAGTTCCCCTGCTGACTGTGCTGTTCACATCAGTTCCCCTGCTGACTAGACAGACTGAACGGAGCTCCACAAACACACACCTCAGTGTCTGTCTGACTTGTCTGTTCTGTTGTTGTTGTTGTTGTTGTTGTTGATTCAGATGACCCGGACCCGGAGAACCTCCAGCTGGAGATACAGGAATCTAAAGGACAGACCAATGTCCAGTGCACTCCTGTACCAGGTACACACCCCACTTATACAGGCTTCTCCTCTACCAGGTACACACCCCACTTATACAGGCTTCTCCTGTACCAGGTACACACCCCACTACCAGGTACACACCCCACTACCAAGTACACACCCCACTACCAGGTACACACCCCACTACCAGGTACACACCCCACTACCAGGTACACACCCCACTACCAAGTACACACCCCACTACCAGGTACACACCCCCACTACCAGGTACACACCCCACTTATACAGGCTTCTCCTGTACCAGGTACACACCCCACTACCAGGTACACACCCCACTACCAGGTACACACCCCACTTATACAGGCTTCTCCTGTACCAGGTACACACCCCACTACCAGGTACACACCCCACTACCAGGTACACACCCCACTACCAGGTACACACCCCACTACCAGGTACACACCCCACTTATACAGGCTTCTGTTTACCTCAACATTCACATGGACATTAGCCTTGCTTTTACAATGACTTGGATGGATGTGGATCAAGTGTTGAATGTGTGTATTGTTAAATACAGTGCATTCGGAAAGTATTCAGACCACCTTGACTTTTTCCACATTTTGTTACGTTACAGCCTTATTCTGAATTGGCTTAAATCATTTTTTCCCCCTCATCATACTACACACAAGTAAGTATTCAGACCCTTTGCTATGAGACTCGAAATTAAGCTCAGGTGCATCCTGTTTCCATTGATCATCCTTGAGATATTTCTACAACTTGATTGGAGTCCACCTGTGGTAAATTCAATTGATTGGACATGATTTGGAAAGGCACACACCTGTCAATATAAGGTCCCACAGTTGACATTGCATGTCAGAGCAAAAACCAAGTCATGAGGTCAAGACAGGATTGTGTCGAGCACAGATATGGGGCAGTGTACCAAAACATGTCTGCAGCATAGAAGGTCCCCAAGAACACATTGGCCTCCATCATTCTTAAATGGAAGAAGTTTGGAACCAGCAAGACTCTTCCTAGAGCTGGCCGCCCGGCCAAACTGAGCAATTTGGGGAGAAGGGCCTTGGTCAGGGAGGTGATCAAGAACCTGATGGTCACTCTGACAGAGCTCCAGAGTTCCTCTATGGAGATGGGAGAACCTTCCAGAAGAACAACCATCTCTGCAGCACTCCACCAAATCAGGCCTTTATGGTAGAATGGCCAGACGGAAGCCACTCCTCAGTAAAAGGCACATGACAGCCCACTTGGAGTTTGCCAAAAGGCACCTAAAGGACTCTCAGACCATGATAAACAAGATTCTCTGGTCTGATGAAACCAAGATTGAACTCTTTGGCCTGAATGCCAAGCGTGACGTCTGGAGGAAACCTGGCACCATCCCTACGGTGAAGCATGGTGGTGGCAGCATCATGCTGTGGGGATGTTTTTCAGCGGCAGGATGTTTTTCAGCTGGCCGCGACCGGGAGACCCATGGGGCGGCGCACAATTGGCCCAGCGTCGTCCAGGGTAGGGGAGGGAATGGCCGGCAGGGATGTAGCTCAGTTGGTAGAGCATGGCGTTTGCAACCCCAGGGTTGTGGGTTCGATTGCCACGGGGGGTATGAATAAAAAATAAAAAATAAAAAAATGTATGCACTCACTAACTGTAAGTCGCTCTGGATAAGAGCATCTGCTAAATGACTAAAATGTAAATGTGAAATGAGACTAGTCAGGATCGAGGGAAAGATGAACAGAGCAAAGTACAGAGCGTATCCTTGATGGAAATCTGTTCCAGAGCGCTCAAGACCTCAGACTGGGGCGAAGGTTCACCTTCCAACAGGACAACAGCCCTAAGCACACAGCCAAGACAACGCCGGAGTGGCTTCGGGACAAGTCTCTGAATGTCCTTGAGTGGCTCAGCCAGAGCCCGGACTTGAACCCGATCGAACATCTCTGGAGAGACCTGAAAATAGCTGTGCAGCGATGCTCCCCATCCAACCTGACAGAGCTTGAGAGGATTTGCAGAGAAGAATGGGAGAAACTCCCCAAATACAGGTGTTTATTTATTTTTATTTTATTTCACCTTTATTTAACCAGGTAAGCCAGTTGAGAACAAGTTCTCATTTACAACTGCGACCTGGCCAAGATAAAGCAAAGCAGTGTGATAAAAACAACAACACAGAGTTACATATGGGGTAAAACAAAACAAAGTCAAAAATACAACAGAAAAAATATATATATACAGTGTGTGCAAATGTAGCAAGTTATGGAGGTAAGGCAATAAATAGGCTATAGTGCAAAATAATTACAATTAGTATTAACACTGGAATGATTGATGTGCAAGAGATGATGTGCAAATAGAGATACCGGGGTACAAAAGAGCAAAATAAATAACAATATAGGGATGAGGTAGTTGGGCGGGCTAATTTCAGATGGGCTGTGTACAGGTGCAGTGATCGGTAAGGTGCTCTGACAACTGATGCTTAAAGTTAGTGAGGGAGATAAGAGTCTCCAGCTTCAGAGATTTTTGCAATTTGTTCCAGTCATTGGCAGCAGAGAACTGGAAGGAATGGCGGCCAAAGGAGGTGTGCCAAGCTTGTAGCGTCATACCCAAGAAGACTTGAGGTTGTAATCGCTGCCAAAAGGTGCTTCAACAAAGTACTGAGTAAAGGGTCTGAATACTTATGTAAATGTGATGTTTCCAGATTTTTTTTAATACATTTGCTAAAATGTCTAAAAAGCTGTTTTTGCTTTGTCATTATGGGGTATTGTGTGTAGATTATTGAGGGAAAAACAATTTAATCCATTGTAGAATAAGGCTGTAACGTAACAAAATGTGTAAAAAGTCAAGGGGTCTGAATACTTTCCGAATGCACTGTATTGTTAAAGTAAGTCTCTCTCACCTTCTCTCGTCCGCCCAGGTCCATTCCGGCCATGTGACTCCCTGCTAGGCAGCTGGTTGGTCCGTGTGGGTCTATGGTGCATCTCCATCGTGTCTCTATTGGGGAACTCTCTCTTGCTGCTGTCGCTCTTCGGTTCGGCGGGCTATCTCTCACCGCTTCGGTTCACCACCGCCTGCATGGGCGCTGCCAACCTCCTCACCGGCGTATGCACATGCACGCTCGCCCTCGTGGACGCCCTCACGCTGGGAGAGTTTGGTCGTCACGGCGCCCGCTGGGAGTCGGGTCCCGGTTGCCAGGCGACGGGGTGGGTGTGGGTGTTTGCGTCCGAGGCGAGTGTTCTGCTGTTGACCCTGGCGGCCGTGCAGTGTAGCGTGAGCGTGACGTGCACACGGGCCTACGGGAAGGCGCCCTCACACGGGAGCGCCCGTACGTGCGCGCTCTTCTGCCTCACCCTCTCTCTCACCCTGGCGTCCCTCCCTCTGGTCAATGTGGGGGAGTACGGTTCCTCCCCTCTCTGCCTGCCCTCCCCCCTGCATCCCCCCTCCCCCCACCCTCCCTCCCATCTAGGCTTCCCCCTCTCTCTGATCATGATGAATACTCTGTGTCTGCTGATAGTGACAGCCTCATACATCCGTATGTACTGGGAGCTGCTGAGAGGAGAGTGTGAGGGGCTGTGGGACTGCAGCATGATTAAACACATCATCTGGTTGATCTTCATCAACAGTCTCCTCTACATCCCAGTAGCCTTCCTGTCTCTCTGCTCCCTGCTGGGGCTGCTTTCTCTGGGGGAGGAGGTGCTGAAGTCTGTCTTGCTCCTCCTCCAACCCCTCCCCTCCTGCCTCAACCCCCTCCTCTTCCTCCTCTTCACCCGAGACCACACCCACTTCTTGTTCTGGCCACATCCCAAGGCACGCCCCCAGTTACACCGGGACCGCACGCTTGAAGACTCGCTGGTCTCCGTGGACACGGAGAAGAGCTTGTGTTCTGATTCATCGACGCAGGTGTCACTCACCGAGGCCAACGCCCTCTACGGTGGAAGCCCCACCCTCCAACCCCGGCTGGATCCAATCAGATTCTCCCACTGCTCTTCCTCCTCCCCTGTTCCTCTGATCCCCTGCCAGACACCTTCCCCCAGCCTGAGAGAAAGAGAGATGGAGAGTGAAAGAGAGAGGGAAAGAGATATAGAGGGAGAGGGAAAGAGAGATGGAGAGAGCGAGGCAGAGTGGTAACGTATGAATCACTAAACTACAATGGGACACAATCTGGCTGTCTGGGACCCTAAGAGACATTATAAACCAACACATTCCCTAGTCCCCCTAGTCCTCTTCTCCCCTCCCTCCTTCTCTCTCCTTCCCTCCCTCCATCCCTCACTCATAGGGAGACCATTACAGAAGAACAGCAGCAGGGGGCATTTGAAAGAGCATCAGTCCTGGAGAAAGCATCTTCATTAATGTCAGCATCGCTCCACACAGAGACAGCATACACCACTATTGAAGAGTACTAGAGTCTGACTACACCAAGTACCATTAAAAGTCTGTGACTATATCACTAAGGGATACATTCAATCCAACCTGCATTAAAGTTTTTTCACAGTAGCTTTTTTTCCAATGGTCAAATTAACTCTCAGCCTGGTCTTGGGTCCTGTATAAAAACCTACAACTACTACCAGGGAAACCCCCCTCACAGGTATGGTTTCACTTTTCAGAATGTTGACTAAACATTGCTATGGCAGATTTGAATGAATCCCAGCCTAAGTGCCGTTAATAGTCTATAAGTACACACTACCATGTGCCCTACTGCCCTCACCAGTCACCAAGGGTAGCATTCAGAGGGGTCTGAAATGTGGACACTTTCCAATGCTTTGTACAGCCATATTCCAACTAATAGGCCGGGATTCATTCAAATGAAATTTCCCAGATGTTCGTGAGATGGCATTCACTGTCAACTCTGTTGATTTGATTGAATTCCAGCTCCATTAACAGCAGATGTGTGGCTGAATGAATGATATGTAGCCTGCCTAGGGTCCCTCCATAGACTGTAGATCCAATGTAGATCCAATTTAGGTAGGTGGACTTTCCAATCCTTTCAGATGAGTTGTAGTGTACAGGGGGTAGGGGACGGGTCATTTGGGATTGGGATTATCTAAAGAGGTTTTGGTGTACAGTAGGCTAGCTAGCTGGGGTCTGTTCAGAACGCTGCAGATAGAAATGTAAAGAATAGAGCTGTCCTGTCTGTTCTGTTCTACACCATAGATTTCTACATATGTGTTTCGTAACGTTCCACTCTGCTGAACAGAGACGTGGTGATGATGTGACTACCATGTAATTGTTCCTATAGAAGGGTTGCCTGACATCATGAAAATGATGCGTGCGTCGATGGGGCAGAAGGTCGTGGGCTGTTATATGATTCAAGTTTCAACTTTTATTTGCCACGTACATTACAACAGATGTAAAACAGTGAAATGATTTCCTTGAGAGCTCTTTTCCCAACGATGCAGTGATTAAAATAATAATATAGAATAGAAAATCTAATAAATAAATGTATAACTACGATGCGAGTTAAAAAACACGAGAACGCAAGTATATACAGGTCAGTGTCAGTACCTTATTCAATGTGCAGGGGTACTGGAGTGGTTGTACGTACAGGTCAGTGTCAGTACCTTATTCAATGTGCAGGGGTACTGGAGTGGTTGGATATACAGGTCAGTACCTTATTCAATGTGCAGGGGTACTGGAGTGGTTGGATATACAGGTCAGTGTCAGTACCTTATTCAATGTGCAGGGGTACTGGAGTGGTTGGTTATACAGGTCGGTACCTTATTCAATGGCAGGGGTACTGGAGTGGTTGGATATACAGGTCAGTGTCAGTACCTTATTCAATGTGCAGGGGTACTGGAGTGGTTGTATATACAGGTCAGTGTCAGTACCTTATTCAATGTGCAGGGGTACTGGAGTGGTTGGATATACAGGTCAGTGTCAGTACCTTATTCAATGTGCAGGGGTACTGGAGTGGTTGTATATACAGGTCAGTGTCAGTACCTTATTCAATGTGCAGGGGTACTGGAGTGGTTGGATATACAGGTCAGTGTCAGTACCTTATTCAATGTGCAGGGGTACTGGAGTGGTTGTATATACAGGTCAGTCCCAGTACCTTATTCAATGTGCAGGGGTACTGGAGTGGTTGAGGTGGGTTTATACATAAAAAGTGACTGGTAGCAGGATTAATAATAATAATAATAATAATAATAATAATAATATAGCAGTGTAAACAGGGCTGAAGTGACTGGTAACAGGAATATATAAATACTAGGGTAATATACTAATGGTAATATATACAATACCAGTCAAAAGTTTGGACACACCTACTCATTCCAGGGTTTTTCTTTATTTTTACTATTTTCTACATTGTAGAATAATAGTGAAGACATCAAAACTATGAAATAACACATATGGAATCATGTAGTAACCAAAAAAGTGTTAAACAAATCAAAATATATTTTATATTTGAGATTCTTCAAAGTAGCCACCCTTTGCCTTGATGACAGCTTTGCACACTCTTGGCATTCTCTTAACCAGCTTCATGAGGTAGTCACCTGGAATGCATTTCAATTAACAGCTGTGCCTTCTTAAAAGTTAATTTGTGGAATTGCTTTCCTTCTTAATGCGTTTGAGCCAATCCGTTGTGTTGTGACAAGGTAGGGGGGTATACAGAAGATATCCCTATTTGGTAAAAGACCAAGTCCATATTATGGCAAGAACAGCTCAAATAAGCAAAGAGAATGACAGTACATCATTACTTTAAGACATGAAGGTCAGTCAATACGGAAAATATGTTTCTTCAAGTGCAGTCGCAAAAACCATCAAGCGCTATGATGAAACTGGCTCTCATGAGGACCGCCACAGGAAAGGAAGACCCAGAGTTACCTCTGCTGCAGAGGATAACTTCATTAGAATGAACTGTACCTCATATTGCAGCCAAAATAAATGCTTCATTAGAGTTAAAGTAACAGACACATTTCAATATCAACTGTTCAGATGGGCATGAATCAGTCCTTCATGGTCGAATTTGAGATTTTTGGTTCCAACTGCCGTGTCTTTGTGAGACACAGAGTAGGAGAACGGATCATCTCCGCATGTGTGGTTCCCACCTTGAAGCATGGAGGAGGAGGTGTTATGGTGTGGGGGTGCTTTGCTGGTGACACTGTCTGTGATTTATTTAGAATTCAAGGCACACTTAACCAGCATGGCTACCACAGCATTCTGCAGCGATACGCCATCCCATCTGGTTTGGGCTTAGTGGGACTATCATTTGTTTTTCAACAGGACAATGACCCAAAACACACCTCCAGGCTGTGTAAGGGCTATTTGACCAAGAAGGAGAGTGATGGAGTGCTGCATCAGATGACCTGGCCTCCACACTCCCCAACCTCGACCCAATTGAGATGGTTTGGGATGAGTCGGACCGTAGAGTGAAGGAAAAGCAGCCAACAAGTGCTCAGCATATGTGGGAACTCCTTCAAGACTGTTGGAAAAGCATTCCAGGTGAAGCTGGTTGAGAGAATGCCAAGAGTGTGCAAAGCTGTCATCAAGGCAAAGGGTGGCTAATTTGAAGAATCTCAAATAAAATAATGTTTAACACTTTTTTTGGTTACTTCATGATTCCATATGTGTTATTTCATAGTTTTGATCTCTTCACTATTATTCTATTCTACAATGTAGCTCAGTTGGTAGAGCATGGCGCTTGCAACGCCAGGGTTGTGGGTTCGATTCCCACGGGGGGCCAGTATGAAAACGTATGCACTCACTAACTAAATAAGAGCGTCTGCTAAATGACTAAAATGTAAAAATAAAGAAAAACCCTTGAATGAGTAGGTGTCCAAACTTTTGACTGGTACTGTACATGTAAAACAGGATCCATAGATCAATACTAATGGTAATCAATAATCAATAAACAGCAGCATAATGGAGTAATACATCTAATCAATAATCATTTAGCGGCAGCGTGTCAGTGGGTAAAAACCTGTGGATGGGCATAGAGTCAGTGTGGATAGTCTGTGGGAGAGGGACAGCAGTAGTTAAGTCCTTTAACAGTCTTATGGCCAGGGGATAGAAGCTGTTTAGCAGTCTGTTGGTCTGAGCCTTGACGCACCGGTACCGCCTGCCCGATGGGAGCATGGAGAACACGCCATGTCTACCTTCTCAGACCCCGCCTAGCATGCTGGGAGCTCACCACCAGTGATGCGCTGGGCCGCCGGCACCACCCTCTGCAGGGCCTTGCGGTCGAGGGGCGGTGCAGTTGTAAAAGTTCCTTTGTTGTTTCAGCCTCCTGATGGAGAAGAGGCATTGTCTTGCCCTGTTCACAACTGTTCTGGTGTGAAAAGACTAATGCTAGTGTTCATGGGAACAGGAATGATGGTGGTCAGCTTGAGACGTGGGGATGACAGACTGGGACAAGGAGAGGTTGAACATGACCATGATGATGTCTGCCAGCTGGTCTGACCATGATGATGTCTGCCAGCTGGTCTGACCATGATGATGTCTGCCAGCTGGTCTGACCGTGATGATGTCTGCCAGCTGGTCTGACCATGATGATGTCTGCCAGCTGGTCTGACCATGATGATGCCTGCCAGCTGGTCTGACCATGATGATGTCTGCCAGCTGGTCTGACCATGATGATGCCTGCCAGCTGGTCTGACCATGATGATGCCTGCCAGCTGGTCTGACCATGATGATGCCTGCCAGCTGGTCTGACCATGATGATGCCTGCCAGCTGGTCTGACCATGATGATGTCTGCCAGCTGGTCTGACCGTGATGATGTCTGACCATGATGATGTCTGCCAGCTGGTCTGACCGTGATGATGCCTGCCAGCTGGTCTGACCATGATGATGCCTGCCAGCTGGTCTGACCATGATGATGCCTGCCAGCTGGTCTGACCATGATGATGCCTGCCAGCTGGTCTGACCATGATGATGTCTGCCAGCTGGTCTGACCGTGATGATGTCTGACCATGATGATGTCTGCCAGCTGGTCTGACCGTGATGATGCCTGCCAGCTGGTCTGACCATGATGATGCCTGCCAGCTGGTCTGACCATGATGATGCCTGCCAGCTGGTCTGACCATGATGATGCCTGCCAGCTGGTCTGACCATGATGATGTCTGCCAGCTGGTCTGCGAACGCTCTGAGAACGTGCCCTGGAATACCGTCCAGCCCTGCGAGTGTTGACCAGATTAAAAACCTTACATCGGCCTCAGAGAGCGAGATCACCCAGTCCTCTGGGACGGCGGGGGCCCTCGTGTACGGCTCTGTGAGGTTTTTTGCCAAAGCGTTTACAAAATGCATTTAGTTTGTCTGGTAGAGAGGCATCTAGGTCAGATAGCTAGCAACAATGACAAGAAGCTCCCATTTGGGGAATCGCAGGTGGCTCATTTTCATCTTGTTCCTGATACAATGTCTTGTTTTGAGGTGTTTGGACTGACGTCAAGTTTATGCTAATAAGGCTCAAATTCGCTAGTTAACTAGCAACTGTAACGACATATTTGAGACAAGTTCTCATTGTACAAATGTATTTATGTTTTCAATAAAACATTGGAGATGAAATATAGTTTAGTTGTCAACAGTCTAAGCCAACCCCGTCTGTTTTGCCCCATAGTTGCGCACGCATCAGTTTTGTTGCTAAACAAACAACCCTTCTATAAACCCCCATGTTCCCTTTGTTATATCATAATAAGTATAAAATGTGATATGATTCAGATATATAACCTGTAGTTTGTTACAAACTGACTTGTTCCTTTGGATGTACATACGTTCTGGTTGTCAGGATGTTAAAGTTATATTTGAATAATAATAGTTTCATTGAGATGACTGATCTTTGTTTTTTATTTTATGCTCATGTGTTTATAAAATAAAATGACTGTTTAACTCCGTTAGGTTCCAACATTTTAATAAGAAAACAAGCATCTAAGCATCATATTAAGGCCTCGTTACAGCAGCATTATATTAAGGCCTCATTACAGCAGCATCATATTAAGGCCTCGTTACAGCAGCATTATATTAAGGCCTCATTACAGCAGCATCATATTAAGGCCTCGTTACAGCAGCATTATATTAAGGCCTCATTACAGCAGCATCATATTAAGGCCTCGTTACAGCAGCATCATATTAAGGCCTCGTTACAGCAGCATTATATTAAGGCCTCATTACAGCAGCATCATATTAAGGCCTCGTTACAGCAGCATCATATTAAGGCCTCGTTACAGCAGCATTATATTAAGGCCTCATTACAGCAGCATCATATTAAGGCCTCGTTACAGCAGCATCATATTAAGGCCTCGTTACAGCAGCATTATATTAAGGCCTCGTTACAGCATCATTATATTAAGGCCTCATTACAGTTTTTCCACAGTAGCTCTTTATCCAATGGTCAAATTAACTCTCAGCCTGGTCTTGGGTCCTGTATAAAAACCTACAACTACTACCAGGGCGACCCCGCTCACAGGTATGGTTTCACTTTTCAGAATTACAAGTGTGTGGGCACGGGATGAATATTGTAAATAAAAAAGACACTGCGTAAACATTGCTATTGCGGGTTTGAATGAATCCCTGCCTTAGTCTGTGCATAACTATATAAAGGGAAAAACTCAAAACACTTTAAAATACAATTGTGGTACTCTGTAGCTCAATTGGTAGAGCACGGCGCTTGTAACGCCAGGGTAGTGGATTCGATCCCCGGAACCACCCATACGTAAAAATTTAAGCACACATGACTGTAAGTCGCTTTGGATAAAAGCGTCTGCTAAATGGCATTTTATTATTACAAACTGAAGTAACACAAGGGGACAGGAGCACAAAACGTGTAACGTGTTACAGACATGTTCTCTTGGGGTGCTGGGGGTGCTGGGGGCCCTGGGGGTGCTGGGGGTGCGCCTCTGTCTTGTCCTTCTGAGCTTCTCTCTTGACGGCCGACGGCTGGACCGGAGCCTCTACACTGTCCACGGTCTCCACCACACCACCCTACACACACAGTATTAATTAACTGCTGAAGGCAAGCATCTTAAAATGTATTAAATGCGATTCAAATGAATTAATGAACTAAGTCAGGAGCTATTTAAAATCATTGAACAGCATAAGGTCTGTATCTACAGTTCCCTTACTAAAATGGGGTGGTCTTGTTCTACAAATAGAGGCACCATAACATTACTACGGAATTACAGCACCACCTTGTGGCGAAGAAGACATTACTACATTGACATGGAGTTACAGCACCACCTTGTGGCGAGAAGACATTACTGCATAAAGTCACTACGGTCCACATATCTAACAACCTGTAACATTCCCTTGTTGTTCTGTACAGCGTGTTTCTCTGTCCACCTCTTGGCCTTCTCCAGATACACCTGCTTGCTGTACTTCAACTCTGATGACTGGGAGAGAAACATAACTCAGTGTAAGAGACATAATATACCGAGGGTGTCTCAGGAGAGTTGGAATACGAAAAAAAAACACATTTCCAATTAAATAGGACAAACATAAGCACCCACCAAAATTATGAATTATACTGAACAAAAATATAAAAAACGGAACATGGAACAATTTCAAAGATTTTACAGAGTTACAGTTCAAATAAGGAAAATCAGTCAATTGAAATAAATTCATTAGGCCCTAATCTATGGCTTTCACTTGACTGGGCAGGGGCGCAGCCATGGGTGGGCCTGGGAGGGCATAGGCCCACCCACTGGGGAGCCAGGCCTAGCCAATCAGAATAAAGCCCACAAAAAGGCACACCCTCTGACGAACCCGCAAGTGAAGAAGCCGGATGCGAAGGGCTGCCGTGGTTACACGTGGTCTGCTGTTCTGAGGCCGGCTGGACGTACTGCCAAATTATCTAAAATGACGTTGGAGGCAGCTTATGGTAGAGGAATTATCCAAAAATTATCTGGCAACAGCTCTGATGGACATTCCTGTAGTCAGCATGCCAGTTGCACGCTCCCTCAAAACTTGAGACATCTGTGGCATTGTGTTGTGTGACAAAACATAAATAAATGGTGTGGCCTTTTATTGTCCCCAGCACAAGGTGCACCTGTGTAATGATCATGCTGTTTAATCAGCTTCTTCACATGCCACCCCTGTCAGGTGGATGGATTATCTTGGAAAAGGAGAAATGCTCACTAACAGGGACGGAAACAAATGAATGCACAACATCAGCGAAATAAGGTTTTTGTGTGGAAAATGTTTATTTATTTATTTACTCATGAAAAACATGTGACCAACACTTGTTCAGTGTAGAAAGCTCAGTGTGTGAGACGGATAACTGTGTGAGGGCTATAGGAACAATATTAACTCTCTAGCATGGCGTTTGCAACGCCAGGGTTGTGGGTTCGATAAAATAATGTATGTGCTAACTGTAAGTCGCTCTGGATAAACTTAGATGACTAAAATGTAAATGATGTAACATCTCATTCCAAAATGATGGGCATTAATATGGAGTTGGTCCCCCCTTTGCTGCTATAACAGCCTCCACTCTTCTGGGAAGGCTTTCCACTAGATGTTGGAACATTGCTGTGGGGACTTGCTTCCATTCAGCCACAAGACCATTAGTGAGGTCGGGCACTGATGTTGGGCGATTAGGCCTGGCTCGCAGTCGGCGTTCCAATTCATCCCAAAAGGTGTTTGACAGGTTGAGGTCAGGCCTCTGTGCAAGCCAGTCAAGTTCTTCCACACCGATCTCGACAAACCATTTCTGTATGGACCTGGCTTTGTGCATTGGGCCATTGTCATGCTGAAACAGGAAAGGGCCTTCCCCAAACTGTTGCCACAAAGTTTCAAGCACAGAATCTTCTAGAATGTCATTGTATGCTGTAGCGTTAAGATTTCCCTTCACTGGAACTAAGGGGCCTAGCCCGAACCATGAAAAACATCCCCAGACCATTATTCCTCCTCCACCAAACTTTACAGTTGGCACTATGCATTTGGGAAGGTAGCATTCTCCTGGCATCCGCCAAACATGTTTTTACGTGTCCAAGTCAATAACCAACATGCAGAAACAGTTTGGACTGCCAGGTGGTGAAGCGTGATTCATCACTCCAGAGAACGCGTTTCCACTGCTCCGAGCCAGGCATGGGGATCTTAGGCCATGGAAACCCAGTTCATGAACCTCCTGACGAACAGTTCTTATGCTGACGTTTCTTTCAGAGGCAGTTTGGAACTCAGTAGTGAGTGCTTCAGCACTCCGTGGTCCCGTTCTGTGAGCTTGTGTGGCCTGCCACTTCGCAGCTGAGCCGTTGTTGCTCCTAGACGTTTCCACTTAACAATAACAGCACTTACAGTTGACAGGGGCAGCTCTAGCAGGGCAGAAATTTCACGAACTGACTTGTTGGAAAGGTGGCATCCGATGACGGTGCCACGTTGAAAGTCACTGAGCTCTTCAGTACGGGCCATTCTACTGCTAATATTTGTCTATGGAGATTGCATGGCTGTGTGCTCGATTTGATACACCTGTCAGCAACGGGTGTGGCTGAAATAGCCGAATCCACTAATTTGAAGGGGTGTCCACATACCTTTATATATATAGTGTTTATCAGCTATGAGGTCAGTCTTTAGGAAAGTATTCAGACCCCTTGACTTTTTCCACATTTTGTTACAGCCTTATTCTAAAAAATGTATTTATATTTGTTTAGGTCCTCATCAATCTACACACAATACCCCATTATGACAAAGTGAAAAACTGGTTTTTCAAAATTTTTGCAAATGTATTAAATAAAAACACAGAAATACCTTATTTACATAAGTATTCAGACCCTTTGCTATGACACTAAAAATTGAGCCCAGGTGCATCCTGTTTCCATTGATCATCCTTGAGGTGTTTCTACAACTTGATTGGAGTCCAGCTGTGGTAAACTCAATTGATTGGACAATTGAAGGCACACACCTGTCTATATAAAGTCCCACAGTTGACAGTACATGTCAGAGCAAAAACCAAGCCACGAAGCCGAAGAAATTGTCCGTAGAGCTCCAAGCCAGGATTGTGTCGAGGCACAGATCTGGGGAAGGGTACCAAAACATTTCTGCAGCATTGAAGGTCCCCAAGAACACAGTGGCCTCCATTATTCTTAAATGGAAGAAGTTTGGAACCACCAAGACTCTTCCTAGAGCTGGCCGCCCGGCCAAAATGAGCAATCGGGGGAGAAGGGCCTTGGTCAGGGAGGTGACCAAGAACCCGATGGTCACTGACAGAGCTCCAGAGTTCCTCTGTGGAGATGGGAGAACCTTCCAGAAGGACAACCATCTCTGCAGCACTCCACCAATCAGGTCTTTATGGTAGAGTGGCCAGACGGAAGCCACTCCTCAGTAAAAGGCACATGACAGCCCCGCTTGGAGTTTGCCAAAAGGCACCTAAAGACTCTCAGACCATGAGAAACACGATTCTCTGGTCTGATGAAACCAAGATTGAACTCTTTGGCCTGAATGCCAAGCGTCACGTCTGGAGGAAACCATCCCTACGGTGAAGCATTGTGGTGGCAGCATCATGCTGTGGGGATGTTTTTCAGCGGCAGGGACTGGGAGACTAGTCAGGATCGAGGGAAAGATGAACGGAGCAAAGTACAGAGAGATCCTTGATGAAAACTTGCTCCAGAGCACTCAGGACCTCAGACTGGGGCGAAGGTTCACCTTTCAACAGGACAACGACCCTAAGCACAAAGCCAAGACAACGCAGGAGTGGCTTCGGGACAAGTCTCTGAATGTCCTTGAGTGGCCCAGCCAGAGCCCGGAGTTGAACCCGATCGAACATCTCTGGAGAGACCTGAAAATAGCTGTGCAGCGACGCTCCCCATCCAACCTGACAGAGCTTGAGAGGATCTGCAGAGAAGAATGGGAGAAACTCCCCAAATACAGGTGTACCAAGCTTGTAGCGTCATACCCAAGAAGACTCGAGGCTGTAATCGCTGCCAAAGGTGCTTCAACGAAGTACTGAGTAAATGGTCTGAATACTGATGTAAATGTGTTATATTTCATTTTTTTTACTTTGAATAAATTTGCTAACATGTCTAAAAAGCTGTTTTTGCTTTGTCATTATGGGGTATTGTGTGTAGATTGAGGGGAAAAAACAATGTAATCAATTTTAGAATAAGGATGTAACGTAACAAAATGTGGAAAACGTCAAGGGGTCTGAATACTTTCCGAATGCGCTGTATATGAGCTATGGGGTCAGTATGTCTGATTTAATAGCTATGGGGTCAGTCTGAGTTTAACAGAGGTTAGATCGTACTGGTAAGCTCACTCCAAAACTTGAAATGTCGCCGGCCACATTGGTACGCACCTTTTCAGGGGCGCAACTGGTTAGTACATTGTCAAGCAGGGCGGTAACCTGTGTTTGAGTCGTTGTACGGACAGTGAAGGAGCAAAGTGACCTTGGTCAGTGTGTGTGTTACTCACTATGTCAGCCATGAGCGGGTCGTCCAGGTTGGGTTCAACCATCAGCAGCTGTATGGAGGTGAGCACTGTAGAGATGTTCAGGGAAGGTTTCCACGCACCCTACACACACACACACACACACACACACACACACACACACACACACACACACACACACACACACACACACACACACACACACACACACACACGGAAAGAGGTGCTACACATGGTGTGGAGGGTGGCTGTCCATGTTGTACCTTGGGTGGGAGTGTATGTGTCTTACCCTGGGTGGTAGTTTGAGTGTGTGTTTGCGTGCGTGTTACCCTGGGTGGTAGTTTGAGTGTGTGTTTGCGTGGGTGTTACCCTGGGTGGTAGTTTGAGTGTGTGTTTGCGTGGGTGTTACCCTGGGTGGTAGTTTGAGTGCGTGTTTGCGTGGGTGTTACCCTGGGTGGTAGTTTGAGTGCGTGTTTGCGTGGGTGTTACCCTGGGTGGTAGTTTGAGTGTGTGTTTGCGTGGGTGTTACCCTGGGTGGTAGTTTGAGTGCGTGTTTGCGTGGGTGTTACCCTGGGTGGTAGCTTGAGGGCGTCGTGACAGATGCGACCAGTGTTGTCTATGTTGGGGTGGTAGATGGGGGTCAGGAACCTCATCTTAGGGGGCTCGAAGGGATACCTGGAGGGTTAGACGAGAATCATCATTACGCAATCAAGATCGTTGTACCTAAAAGGTGTACTAGACCTGTATCTACTCAGAGATTTTAGTGTTTTATTATGTCAGAGTCACATCATACCTATCTGGAACCTTGATCTCCAGTGAGAAGACTCCTCCTTCAAATGGAGTCTCGGCTCCACCCACTATCTCTGCACAGGACAGGAGAGTATCAACACCTATAGACGTTTATATCTATATAAAACTACATCATTGATCACTACTATAATTCATGTCTATAATATACGGTCTATATAATAGATAATTGATCAACACCAATAGGCTATCAATGGCTGATGCATGAAAATAGTTACTTCAACACATATACTAGCACCCACCGAGAGGCTACATAACCGTACGATTGACTTATCGATAAGTTGATTGATTGATAGCTACTCACGGGCCCGGAGCTCGTCCATCTGCCCCTCCGTCTGCCAGCACGTAATCCCCGGTGAAGGCTCCGTGCTCATCATGTGCAGCTCTCGCTTTAAACGTGAGGTCCTCTGCATTATCTAGCTCTGAGACACACGGTGAAATACATTTTTAACTAGTTAACTAACTCGTTACTTAGCTAACTTCAGACTAACGAAGTGACAAAACTTTAAAAACGGCAGAAGTCTGAATAGTTAGCTATCTACCTTACCCATATAACGTTACAGTAGCTAGCTAGAAGCTTTGTGCCAACTAAGGCTAGCCATGATGCTAAAACGAGCTGGACATTTGTTGGGTATATTATTATCGACAGTTTGTCATTTGGGCTTACCTGGACAAAATACTATGTCGTTTTCCGCTTCAAATACACCTGTAGGCGAGACTTTTAGCGAAAGAAAATAGAAGCTACCTAGGTAGTTTCTGAAGGGGCGTTTGACAGAACGTTTCGATTTTCCCTCCTTATACGTCACCGGAAATACGCCTTTGGTGAAGTGCATTGTGAGTGATGTAGTTCATTGGCAGAATGTAGAAAACTTCTGCTAGAAAATTGTAGGCTATCTACCAGAGCTTCATCCAAATGATAGAATAATGACACTGAGTCAAAATACATATATTCCGATTTATTTGAAAAACAAAAGTGAGACAAGGTTGCCAAGATTTATTCTAATACTAGCAGTCAAACAAGGAAATGGTTCCAATCGTTTTTCCACCATTCATTTTTTTTCCATAGAGGATTTTAGAAACACTTAAAATAAGGGCTGTGTTTTGTGCAGGCTTACCCTGGAGTGACGTTTTGATAACCGTGTAAATCTCTCTAGGAAAATGTGACTTTTATCAAGTTTGGTGGGGGAGGAATAATATTCTGGGGCTGTTTTTCATGGTTCGTGCTACGCCCCTTAGTTCCAGTGAAGGGAGATCTTATAGCTACAATGATGTTCTAGACGATTCTGTGCTTCCAACTTTGTGGCAACAGAGCCAGGCCTAATGGCCCGACATCAGTTCCCAACCTCACTAATGCTCTTTGTGGCTGAATGGAAGCAAGTCCCCGCAGCAATGTTCCAACATCTAGTGGAAAGCCTTCCCAGAAGAGTGGAGGCTGTTATAGCAGCAAAGTGGGACCAACTCCATATTAATGCCTATGATTTTGGAATGAGATGTTTGATGAGAAGGTGTCCATATACTTATGGTCATGTAGTGTAGATCTGAATTAAATGTATACAAATCTAAAAGTAAAAAAATCAATCAATCAATCAAATGTATTAATAAAGCCCTTTTTACATCAGCAGATGTGCTTATACTGAAACCCAGCCTAAAACCCCAGAGAGTAAACAATGCAGATGTAGAAGCAGGGTGGCTAGGAAGACTTCTAGAAAGGCTGGAACCTAGGAAGAAACCTAGAGAGGAACCAGGCTCTGAGGGGTGACCAGTCCTCTACTGGCTGTACTGGGTAGAGAGGAACCAGGCTCTGAGGGGTGACCAGTCCTCTACTGGCTGTACTGGGTAGAGAGGAACCAGGCTCTGAGGGGTTGCCAGTCCTCTTCTGGCTGTGCCGGGTGGAGATTATAAGAGCACATGTCCATTAAGGTTAGATCGTTCTTCAAGATGTTTAAACGTTTCAAAGTCAACTAATGCGAGATCATCAGCCTCTACCATATGGACGCATAGATACACCGTGATCCATTGGTGGCTAAAGAAATGAGTGCATGGAACTCTTAGCCTATAGGCCAATGCACTTCCATTGCTCTTTCACACTGAGGATTGGTGATTATCGAGGGGGAGATTATTGGAAAGATTTTAAAAATAGCTTACTATGAGGAACTATAGTTTGAATATATTATCATTCACAATGGATGTTAAAAACATTTCCGCGCAGCAGGCCAGGTACTTCTATACAAGCTCAGGCGCCAGCGCTCCTTCAACATTATCTGGACAGAGAAACCAGACACCTGCTCACTGCTCACATGGAGCAATCCAAACAAAAGACAATGAAAACATTTACAAATCTCGTAAATGATGGTTATGAAATAAACCAAAAGTTGTTTCTCACCAGTGTAGCCGGTTGTGAACTCTGCAAACAACGTTTCCACTCCGAGAATGAGAATGGTAAAAGACAAATTAATACACGCATTAACAGAAATTAATGTAACCAAATGATCAGTTTGGCTTATTGCCACGCCCACTGCCCAAATAGGCCTATGATCTTGTGATTTGAAACAATCCACAGCTATTTATTAAAAGAAGAAAACTATCCTTGATTCCTCAATGGCGGATGATGGTGATGAAACCCTTTTGTGTGTGTGTGCATGTGATTCTGTGTATGTGTCCATCACTTCTCAGCAGTAGCATATATAGCCTGGTAGGTGATGTGTTTGTGTTGTTGATCCTCCATAGTGACCTGGTTAAACCCAGAGGCTCTCAGAGCTTCCATGTAGGCCTTGGGTTGCCAGTTCTCTGCAGGGAACTCCCGCCTGGACGCAAAGCTGGCCACACTGCTCAGTCTTAGAGAGGTCCCCATCACACCTCCTACAGTAGAGAGACATTCAGAACCACACCAACCCTCCCCAGTCCCCACTCCCACACCAACCCTCCCCAGTCCCCACTCCCACACCAACCCTCCCCAGTCCCCACTCCCACACCAACCCTCCCCAGTCCCCACTCCCACACCAACCCTCCCCAGTCCCCACTCCCACACCAACCCTCCCCAGTCCCCACTCCCACACCAACCCTCCCCAGTCCCCACTCCCACACCAACCCTCCCCAGTCCCCACTCCCACACCAACCCTCCCCAGTCCCCACTCCCACACCAACCCTCCCCAGTCCCCACTCCCACACCAACCCTCCCCAGTCCCCACAACCACACCAACCCTCCCCAGTCCCCACAACCACACCAACCCTCCCCAGTCCCCACAACCACACCAACCCTCCCCAGTCCCCACAACCACACCAACCCTCCCCAGTCCCCACAACCACACCAACCCTCCCCAGTCCCCATAACCACACCACACCAACCCTCCCCAGTCCACACCACACCAACCCTCTCCAGTCCCCACTACCACACCACACCAACCCTCCCCAGTTCACACCACACCAACCCTCCCCAGTCCCCACAACCACACCACACCAACCCTCCCCAGTCCCCAGTCCCCAGACCCCACAACCACAACCACACCACACCAACCCTCCCCAGTCCCCACAACCACACCAACCCTCCCCAGTCCACACCACACCAACCCTCCCCAGTCCCCACAAGCACACCACACCAACCCTCCCCAGTCCCCATAACCACACCACACCAACCCTCCCCAGTCCCCACAAGCACACCACACCAACCCTCCCCAGTCCCCATAACCACACCACACCAACCCTCCCCAGTCCCCAGTCCCCACAACCACAACCACACCACACCAACCCTCCCCAGTCCCCACAACCACACCACACCAACCCTCCCCAGTCCCCACAACCACACCACACCAACCCTCCCCAGTCCCCACAACCACACCCCTCACCTGGTTTCATGACTCTGTGTATCTCTGCGGCTCCCTTCCTCAGGTCTGGCCAGTAGTAGTAACAATTACAGTGGAAAACCTTGTCTAACATACTCTCTGCTAGAGGCATGGCTGCCACATCACACTGATACAGAGACACCTTCCCACTGGAGACCAACTCCTTCAGACGATCACCTGCCATCTAGAGTTGAGAGGAGGAGAGGGGTGGGGAGGAGAGGGGTTAGGAGAGGGGAGAGGAGTGGGGAGGAGAGGTGGGTGGAGGTTAGGAGAGGGGAGAGGAGTGGAGAGGAGAGGTGGGTGGAGGTTAGGAGAGGGGAGAGGAGTGGAGAGGAGTGGGGGAGGTGAGGAGAGGAGGAGAGGAAGGAGGATGGTGGGGAGGAGAGGGGTGGGAGGAGAGGGGAGAGGAGGGGGGAGGTGAGGTGGGGGGAGGTAAGGAGTGGAGGAGAGGGAGGAGGCTGGTGGAGGGGAGGAAAGGAAAGGGGAGAGGAGTGGAGAGGGGGAGGTGAGGAGTGGGGAGGTGAGGAAAGGAAAGGGGAGAGGAGTGGAGAGGAGATTAGGAGGGAGGTGAGGAGAGGAGGAGAGGAGGGGGAGGTGAGAAAACCAGTGTTGTAGTTGAGTCACTAAACTACCACCCCTCTACACATGCACACACCCTACACACTCATTTAGTCTCTATCTCACCTGGTGCATATATTGTGAGTAGTCCACTCCTATGAGTCTCCCTGTAGGTTCTGTCAGTAGTGTGGCTGCAGCCTCCAGGCCCCGGCCCAGCCCCGGCCCAGCCCCGGCCCAGCCTCCAGACCCGGCCCCGGCCCAGCCCCGGCCCAGCCCCGGCCCATGGCCCAGCCCCGGCCCAGCCTCCAGGCCCAGCCCCGGCCCATGGCCCAGCCCCGGCCCAGCCCCGGCCCAGCCTCCAGGCCCATGGCCCAGCCCCGGCCCAGCCTCCAGGCCCAGCCCCGGCCCATGGCCCAGCTCTAACACTGGATCTCCAGGCTGGATCCCACACAGTGACACCGCAATCTCCTCTAACACCGTGTTGTGGTAAGATCTTACTTTTTGGAGAAATGTCCTCTGGTCTGATGAAACAAAAATAGAACTGTTTGGCCATAATGACCATCGTTATGTTTGGAGGAAAACGGGGGTTGCTTGCAAGCCGAAGAACACCATCCCAACCGTGAAGCACGGGGGTGGCAGCATCATGCTGTGGGGGTGCTTTGCTGCAGGAGGGACTGGTGCACTTCACAAAATAGATGGCATCATGAGGAAGGAAAATTATGTGGATATATTGAAGCAACATCTGAAATATGAAAGCTGATCTACCCCTTAAAAAAATAAAAAAATCTCAAGACATCAGTCAGGAAGTTAAAGCTTGGTCGCAAATGGGTCTTCCAAATGGACAATGACCCCAAGCATACTTCCAAAGTTGTGGCAAAATGGCTTAAGGACAACAAAGTCAAGGTATTGGAGTGGCCATCACAAAGCCCTGACCTCAATCCTATAGAAAATGTGTGGGCAGAACTGAAAAAGCGTGTGCGAGCAAGGAGGCCTACAAACCTGACTCAGTTACACCAGCTCTGTCAGGAGGAATGGGCCAAAATTCACCCAACTTATTGTGGGAAGCTTGTGGAAGGCTACCCGAAATGTTTGACCCAAGTTAAACAATTTAAAGGCAATGCTACCAAATACTAATTGAGTGTATGTAAACTTCTGACCCACTGGGAATGTGATGAAATAAATAAAAGCTGAAATAAATAATTATCTCTTCTATTATTCTGACATTTCACATTCTTAAAATAAAGTGGTGATCCTAACTGACCTAAGACAGGGACTTTTTACTAGGATTAAATGTCAGGAATTGTGAAAAACTGAGTTTAAATGTATTTGGCTAAGGTGTATGTAAACTTCCAACTTCAACTGTACATTAGAAGTCTCAAGGTCATTGGCCACAGATAAAATGACGTCAAATCACGTTATATCTACCTTAGCTTTGATTGGACTGATCAAGTCAACATCATAATTTCAAAATCTTAGCTAGCAAGCTAGACAAGCAGTCATCATTACATTTTACATTTACATTTACGTCATTTAGCAGACGCTCTTATCCAGAGCGACTTACAGTTAGTGAGTGCATAAATTATATATATATATATATATATATATATATATATATTTTTTTTCTTCATACTGGCCCCCCGTGGGAAACGAACCCACAACCCTGGCGTTGCAAACGCCATGCTCTACCAACTGAGCTACATCCCTGCCGGCCATTTCCTCCCCTACCCTGGACGACGCTGGGCCAATTGTGCGCCGCCCCATGGGTCTCCCGGTCGCGGCCGGCTACAACAGAGCCTGGATTTGAACCAGGATCTCTAGTGGCACAGCTAGCACTGCGATGCAGTGCCTTAGACCACTGCGCCACTCATGCATCAAGTTGGCAATCTAGTGGCAAATCCTTTTCAATCCTTGTCATTAGGGGAGGGTTTGGCTGGCCGGGATGTCCTTGTCTCATCGTGCTCTAGCGACTCCTTGTGGCGGGCCGGTCGGTCGACTTCGGTCGTCAGTTCGACAGTGTTTCCTCCGTCACATTGGTGCGGCTGGCTTTCGGGTTAAGCGAGCAGTGTGTCAAGAAGCAGTGCGGCTTGGCTCTCAACCTTCGCAGAGTCCGTAGGGGAATTGCAGCGATGAGACAAGATCATAACTAATTGGATATCATGAAAAAGGGGGTAACGCCATGGGCCAGAAAAGACTTCAGTGAGTTCAAGACAACTGGGAACTCGGATAAAACTAGCGCAGACTGGGAAAATACGGAAAATAATTTTGAACGGTCATCAATCTTTCTAGAGCCCTCAAGAAGGACCGCCGCGCCAACTTCCTGTTCAAGTTTTGGAAAGGCACACACCTGTCTATATAAGGTCCCACAGTTGACAGTGCAGGTCAGAGCAAAAACCAAGCAATGAGGTCAAAGGAATTGTCCGTAGAGCTCTGAGATAGGATTGTGTCGAGGCACAGATCTGGGGAAGGGTACCAAAACATTTCTGCAGCATTGAAGGTCCCCAAGAACACAGTGGCCTCCATCATTCTTAAATGGAAGAAGTTTGGAACCACCAAGACTCTTCCTAGAGCTGACTACCCGACCAAACTGAGCAATCAGGGGAGAAGGGCCTTGGTCAGGGAGGTGACCAAGCTCCAGAGTTTCTCTTTGGAGATGGGAGAACCTTCCAGAAGGACAACCATCTCTGCAGCACTCCACCAATCAGGCCTTTATGGTAGAGTGGTCAGACGGAAGCCACTCCTCAGTAAAAGGGACATGACAGCCCGCTTGGAGTTTCCCAAAAGGCACCTAAAGGACTCTCAGACCATGAGAAAAAAGATTCTCTGGTCTGATGAAACCAAGATTGAACTCTTTGACCTGAATGCTAAGCGTCACATCTGGAGGAAACCTGGCACCATCCCTACGGTGAAGCATGGTGGTGGCAGAATCATGCTGTGGGGATGTTTTTCAGCGGTAGGGACTGGGAGACTAGTCCGGATCGAGGGAAAGATGAACGGAGAAAAGCACAGAGAGATCCTTGATGAAAACCAGCCCTAGAGCGATCAGGACCTCAGACTGGGTCGAAGGTTCACCTTCCAACAGGACAGGAGAGACCTGAAAATAGCTGTGCAGCGACGCTCCCCAAGAATGGTAGAAACTCCCCAAATATAGGTGTGCCAAGCTTGTAGCGTCATACCCAAGAAAACTTGAGGCTGTAATCGCTGCCAAAGGTGCTTCAACAAAGTACTGAGTAAAGGGTCTGAATACTTATGTAAATGTGATATTTCAGTTGTTGTTTTTTTATACATTTGCAAAAATTTCTATAAACCTGTTTTTGCTTTGTCATTATGGGGTATTGTGTGTAGATTATTGAGGAAAAATAACATTTAATCAATTTTAGAATAAGGCTGTAATGTAACAGAATGTCGAAAAAGTCAAGGGGTCTGAATACTTTCCGAATGCACTGTATTTGCATTCGTTATGGTCTTGTGAAGGCTGGCTGAATTCTGGCAAAGAGTATGTTCTTTTATCTTAGCATGTCTATAGATTCTCCCTTCTCCCTGTTTTTTTTGGCTTGGAAATGTTGATACTGGAGACTGTTTTCTTAAGAAACTGCGTAACCAAGCATTTATAGCGGCTAAGAAATGCTTTGCCATTAAATTGGAAGGTTGGTTATCCGCCCACATGTCAAGTTATGTATTAGTATATTTGATTTATTACAAGATTAAGGGTCTACTGGGCAACTTTCATAAGGTCTGGTTGCCTTATATGGAATACAGTACGACTAAAGGAGTCTGTATTGAAAACAGGCCCACGTCAGGGGAGGTCTGGATGCCTTCTATGGAATACAGTACGACTAAAGGAGTCTGTCCTGAAAACAGGCCCACCTCAGGGGAGGTCTGGATGCCTTCTATGGAATACAATACGACTAAAGGAGTCTGTATTGAAAACACGCCCACGTCAGGGGAGATACCTATTAGGCAATCCCTAGCTGCTGGGCTGCTCAGTCCTGGCCCTGGGGGTCTGCTGGGCTGCTCAGTCCTGGCCCTGGGGGTCTGCTGGGCTGCTCAGTCCTGGCCCTGGGGGTCTGCTGGGCTGCTCAGTCCTGGCCCTGGGGGTCTGCTGGGCTGCTCAGTCCTGGCCCTGGGGGTCTGCTGGGCTGCTCAGTCCTGGCCCTGGGGGTCTGCTGGGCTGCTCAGTCCTGGCCCTGGGGGTCTGCTGGGCTGCTCAGTTCTGGCCCTGGGGGTCTGCTGGGCTGCTCAGTCCTGGCCCTGGGGGTCTGCTGGGCTGCTCAGTCCTGGCCCTGGGGGTCTGCTGGGCTGCTCAGTCCTGGCCCTGGGGGTCTGCTGTACTGTTGTCACTCTGGCCTTGGCCTAATACACCCAAAACCAATAAATGAATGTTTCACTAAGATCGTAAAGCTGAGTGAGGTGTGTTGGGTTGGGGCGCTGCAGGGTGGTAGACCCCTAGGGAGAGGACAGGGCGACGTTGGGTTGGGGTGCTGCAGGGTGGGGGATCCCTAGGGAGAGGACAGGGCGACGTTGGGTTGGGGCGCTGCAGGGTGGGGGACCCCTAGGGAGAGGACAGGGCGACGTTGGGTTGGGGTGCTGCAGGGTGGGGGATCCCTAGGGAGAGGACAGGGCGACGTTGGGTTGGGGCGCTGCAGGGTGGGGGACCTCTAGGGAGAGGACAGGGCGACGTTGGGTTGGGGTGCTGCAGGGTGGGGGACCCCTAGGGAGAGGACAGGGCGACGTTGGGTTGGGGCGCTGCAGGGTGGGGGACCCCTAGGGAGAGGACAGGGCGACGTTGGGTTGGGGCGCTGCAGGGTGGGGGACCCCTAGGGAGAGGACAGGGCGACGTTGGGTTGGGGTGCTGCAGGGTGGGGGACCCCTAGGGAGAGGACAGGGCGACGTTGGGTTGGGGTGCTGCAGGGTGGGGGACCCCTAGGGAGAGGACAGGGCGACGTTGGGTTGGGGCGCTGCAGGGTGGTGGACCCCTAGGGAGAGGACAGGGCGACGTTGGGTTGGGGTGCTGCAGGGTGGGGGATCCCTAGGGAGAGGACAGGGCGACGTTGGGTTGGGGTGCTGCAGGGTGGGGGACCCCTAGGGAGAGGACAGGGCGACGTTGGGTTGGGGTGCTGCAGGGTGGGGGACCCCTAGGGAGAGGACAGGGCGACGTTGGGTTGGGGCGCTGCAGGGTTGTGGAGAGGACAGGGCGACGTTGGGTTGGGGTGCTGCAGGGTGGGGGACCCCTAGGGAGAGGACAGGGCGACCCAGCTAGATTGTGTGCAAGTAAAAAGAGGTATACAGTACTATTAGTTCTATGAGATTAATTATATGGAGGATTTTCTGTTTCTGTGTGTTCATGTATATTTGAGGTGTATGTCGGTTTTTGTGTGTTTTTTTTTTTTTTCAAACCTTTAAAAAATGAAAGGTGGAAACTGGGAAGGAAATTGTGTTGGGAGAGAGTTTAGTTATTAACTAGACTGGTGGGCGTCGGGCGTGCAGGTGGCTCGGGCTGGCTGGTTGGTCTGGCTGGTTGGTCTGGCTGGTTGGTCTGGCTGGTTGGGCTGGCTGGTTGGTCTGGCTGAAATTTGATATCAAGGATGTCTTAATAAAGACAATCAAAAGTATTTGTATTTTTTCAAGAGTTTGTTAGGCTATTGGTTAAAGGTGCAACACAATATGTATTATTGAATTACCTTTGATCTAGTTAAATCTTATGAATCACTTAAACATATTTAATAATTATATCTTACCTAGCTTTATGACTGTGGGCATTTTTGCTTAATTTCTGTTCTATATAGAGATGACATATTGGATTGTGTAAAAATGCAGGAAATGATATTTAGATGCCCAGATCCCCAGGTTATGTCCACCCCACTCCTAAAACCAAAGTGGTGCTCCTGTCTAGATAATTTCATTGAGAGAGAAAAACAGTTTTTCTGTACACAGCAGGTTCGGCTGATTGCACTTTTATCACGGTCCCTTAGCCGTGTGCACAATATTCCCCTACTGAAACCAACATAAACTAACCTTTTGAAAACAGAATGGAACAGAGGGCTGGACCTTGCTCTCTAGCGTCATCTGATTCTAGATATATCACCCTAATCCTTTTAGGAGCTTCCATGGAAGAGGTGTTGACGAGCGAACTCCGAATATTAAACCAATATCCAAACTGAAAACAAATGTAATGCGGCGTTAGCTGGGGAGGGCTCATTAGGACGACTGAATGAACCGAATCCTTTCGTCCCCCTTTTTTTTAAAATTATTGTTTATTGAATCAAATATAAACACACACTCAGACATAATTTAATTCAAGAATTGATAAGAGCATAAAAGACAAACAAAAAATAATATGTTCCTTCCCACTCAGCTCTCGCTGCGCGACATTCGTCATGAATTTTGGGCACCAGGCGTCCAAATAGCCTCTCCCGAAAAAACACGTACCACGATCAATTTAGATAAGCGAGATAGCGCAAGCTGCACGCTAAGGCTTGAGCGCATGGAAGTGATATCTGCACTTTTTGAAAAAACATACACACACACACCTCTATGGATCCTTTCGATTTCGATTCCCGGAAACAAGGATCATATGTCATTATAATAGTCGGACTGCATCTGAAAATCATGTACAGCTCATACGTTTAGATTCCATAATAACTTATTCTGACCGTTAATGATAGAAGTCTTATACACATAATTATCGTATTAGCGGACGGATTGTTGATCACCTGAGCTCTTATATAGAGCATTATTCTACTAGTCTACTTCCGGACAGACAGGTAGAGAACGATGGAAGACAGAGGCAGCTCCCGGTCAGATCTGATCAAGGTAAACTGAAGCCCTGATGACATGAATAGGAAACGCTTCCACGTCCTACAAGTAATGTTTCCGTTTTAATAGGAATGTATAGAGAGATGGATTATGTTTGTTTTACACATTGTGTCAGCTGTTTTTACTCCCAGCGAAAGATCGAGCAGTTTAAGGGAGAAAGAGAAAGAGACACTTTCACTTTTGCATTTAGTTCTGCATGTGTGCTTTCATGCTCGCTAGATATACATTTATTCACTGATAAAGGAGACAGAATAGTTGTGGGCTTAACTGTGTTGTATTTGAAAAAACATAACTTAAAATTATAATATAAAAAAGTGTGTGTGTGTGTGTGTGTGTGTGTGGCAGGACCATGAAGAGCCCAGTCCTTTGGCTGTTCTCACTCCCCTAGCCCCTGGCAGAGGAGTGCTGTTCCCTCCATCTCTCTTTCCTCCCTGCTCTGCCCTCCTCCCTCCAGTCATCCCCCATTCACAGGAAGACCTGTGGCAGCTACCTGGAAGACTACGTGAGTCAACCACACACACAAATATACATACATACACGCACACACACACTTACTTGTTGGCTAACAACTACGTGCATGTATATGGTGTCTGTGTGTGTGTGTGTGTGTGTGTGTTTAGGTATAAACCCGTCTCTGTGGGATAAGGAGGATGTGTGCCACTGGCTGCACTGGGCTCAGAGGGAATATTCTCTCCTCAGAACTGAGAGAGGACGTTTTGAGATGAATGGCAGAGCTCTCTGCCTCCTCACCAAGGAAGACTTCAGACGACGCTGTCCCGATTCAGGTACGCCACTGGGGAGAGCTCCTCTCTCTGTTTCCAGGTGATGTACAATACGACCTCCTCTCTCTCTGTTTCCAGGTGATGTACAATATGACCTCCTCTCTCTCTGTTTCCAGGTGATGTACTATACGAGCTCCTCTCTCTGTTTCCAGGTGATGTACAATACGAGCTCCTCTCTCTGTTTCCAGGTGATGTACTGTACGAGCTCCTCTCTCTGTTTCCAGGTGATGTACTGTACGAGCTCCTCTCTCTGTTTCCAGGTGATGTACTATACGAGCTCCTCTCTCTGTTTCCAGGTGATGTACAATACGACCTCCTCTCTCTGTTTCCAGGTGATGTACAATACGACCTCCTCTCTCTGTTTCCAGGTGATGTACAATATGACCTCCTCTCTCTCTGTTTCCAGGTGATGTACAATACGAGCTCCTCTCTCTGTTTCCAGGTGATGTACAATATGACCTCCTCTCTCTCTGTTTCCAGGTGATGTACAATATGACCTCCTCTCTCTCTGTTTCCAGGTGATGTACAATACAACCTCCTATCTCTCTGTTTCCAGGTGATGTACAATACGAGCTCCTCTCTCTGTTTCCAGGTGATATACAATATGACCTCCTCTCTCTCTGTTTCCAGGTGATGTACAATATGACCTCCTCTCTCTCTGTTTCCAGGTGATGTACAATACGACCTCCTCTCTCTGTTTCCAGGTGATGTACAATACGACCTCCTCTCTCTCTGTTTCCAGGTGATGTACAATATGACCTCCTCTCTCTCTGTTTCCAGGTGATGTACAATATGACCTCCTCTCTCTCTGTTTCCAGGTGATGTACAATACGAGCTCCTCTCTCTCTGTTTCCAGGTGATGTACAATACGACCTCCTCTCTCTGTTTCCAGGTGATGTACAATACGACCTCCTCCCTCTGTTTCCAGGTGATGTACAATATGACCTCCTCTCTCTGTTTCCAGGTTGATGTACAATACGACGTCCTCTCTCTGTTTCCAGGTGATGTACAATACGACCTCCTCCCTCTGTTTCCAGGTGATGTACAATATGACCTCCTCTCTCTCTGTTTCCAGGTTGATGTACAATACGACGTCCTCTCTCTGTTTCCAGGTGATGTACTATACGAGCTCCTCTCTCTGTTTCCAGGTGATGTACAATATGACCTCCTCTCTCTCTGTTTCCAGGTGATGTACAATATGACCTCCTCTCTCTCTGTTTCCAGGTGATGTACTATACGAGCTCCTCTCTCTGTTTCCAGGTGATGTACAATACGAGCTCCTCTCTCTGTTTCCAGGTGATGTACAATATGACACCCTCTCTCTGTTTCCAGGTGATGTACAATACGAGCTCCTCTCTCTGTTTCCAGGTGATGTACTATACGAGCTCCTCTCTCTGTTTCCAGGTGATGTACAATATGACCTCCTCTCTCTCTGTTTCCAGGTGATGTACAATACGACCTCCCCCCTCTCTGTTTCCAGGTGATGTACAATATGACCTCCTCTCTCTGTTTCCAGGTGATGTACTATACGAGCTCCTCTCTCTGTTTCCAGGTGATGTACAATATGACCTCCTCTCTCTCTGTTTCCAGGTGATGTACAATACGACCTCCTCTCTCTCTGTTTCCAGGTGATGTACAATATGACCTCCTCTCTCTGTTTCCAGGTGATGTACTATACGAGCTCCTCTCTCTGTTTCCAGGTGATGTACAATACGACCTCCTCTCTCTGTTTCCAGGTGATGTACAATATGACCCCCTCTCTCTGTTTCCAGGTGATGTACAATACGAGCTCCTCTCTCTGTTTCCAGGTGATGTACTGTACGACCTCCTCTCTCTCTGTTTCCAGGTGATGTACAATATGACCTCCTCTCTCTCTGTTTCCAGGTGATGTACAATACAACCTCCTCTCTCTCTGTTTCCAGGTGATGTACAATACGAGCTCCTCTCTCTGTTTCCAGGTGATGTACAATATGACCTCCTCTCTCTCTGTTTCCAGGTGATGTACAATACGAGCTCCTCTCTCTCTGTTTCCAGGTGATGTACAATATGACCTCCTCTCTCTGTTTCCAGGTGATGTACAATACGACCTCCTCTCTCTGTTTCCAGGTGATGTACAATACGAGCTCCTCTCTCTGTTTCCAGGTGATGTACAATATGACCTCCTCTCTCTCTGTTTCCAGGTGATGTACAATATGACCTCCTCTCTCTCTGTTTCCAGGTGATGTACTATACGAGCTCCTCTCTCTGTTTCCAGGTGATGTACAATACGAGCTCCTCTCTCTGTTTCCAGGTGATGTACAATATGACACCCTCTCTCTGTTTCCAGGTGATGTACAATACGAGCTCCTCTCTCTGTTTCCAGGTGATGTACTATACGAGCTCCTCTCTCTGTTTCCAGGTGATGTACAATATGACCTCCTCTCTCTCTGTTTCCAGGTGATGTACAATACGACCTCCCCCCTCTCTGTTTCCAGGTGATGTACAATATGACCTCCTCTCTCTGTTTCCAGGTGATGTACTATATGAGCTCCTCTCTCTGTTTCCAGGTGATGTACAATATGACCTCCTCTCTCTCTGTTTCCAGGTGATGTACAATACGACCTCCTCTCTCTCTGTTTCCAGGTGATGTACAATATGACCTCCTCTCTCTGTTTCCAGGTGATGTACTATACGAGCTCCTCTCTCTGTTTCCAGGTGATGTACAATACGACCTCCTCTCTCTGTTTCCAGGTGATGTACAATATGACCCCCTCTCTCTGTTTCCAGGTGATGTACAATACGAGCTCCTCTCTCTGTTTCCAGGTGATGTACTGTACGACCTCCTCTCTCTCTGTTTCCAGGTGATGTACAATATGACCTCCTCTCTCTCTGTTTCCAGGTGATGTACAATACAACCTCCTCTCTCTCTGTTTCCAGGTGACGTACAATACGAGCTCCTCTCTCTGTTTCCAGGTGATGTACAATATGACCTCCTCTCTCTCTGTTTCCAGGTGATGTACAATACGAGCTCCTCTCTCTCTGTTTCCAGGTGATGTACAATATGACCTCCTCTCTCTGTTTCCAGGTGATGTACAATACGACCTCCTCTCTCTGTTTCCAGGTGATGTACAATACGAGCTCCTCTCTCTGTTTCCAGGTGATGTACAATATGACCTCCTCTCTCTCTGTTTCCAGGTGATGTACAATATGACCTCCTCTCTCTCTGTTTCCAGGTGATGTACAATACGAGCTCCTCTCTCTGTTTCCAGGTGATGTACAATATGACACCCTCTCTCTGTTTCCAGGTGATGTACAATACGAGCTCCTCTCTCTGTTTCCAGGTGATGTACTATACGAGCTCCTCTCTCTGTTTCCAGGTGATGTACAATATGACCTCCTCTCTCTCTGTTTCCAGGTGATGTACAATACGACCTCCCCCCTCTCTGTTTCCAGGTGATGTACAATATGACCTCCTCTCTCTGTTTCCAGGTGATGTACTATATGAGCTCCTCTCTCTGTTTCCAGGTGATGTACAATATGACCTCCTCTCTCTCTGTTTCCAGGTGATGTACAATACGAGCTCCTCTCTCTGTTTCCAGGTGATGTACAATATGACACCCTCTCTCTGTTTCCAGGTGATGTACAATACGAGCTCCTCTCTCTGTTTCCAGGTGATGTACTATACGAGCTCCTCTCTCTGTTTCCAGGTGATGTACAATATGACCTCCTCTCTCTCTGTTTCCAGGTGATGTACAATACGACCTCCCCCCTCTCTGTTTCCAGGTGATGTACAATATGACCTCCTCTCTCTGTTTCCAGGTGATGTACTATATGAGCTCCTCTCTCTGTTTCCAGGTGATGTACAATATGACCTCCTCTCTCTCTGTTTCCAGGTGATGTACAATACGACCTCCTCTCTCTCTGTTTCCAGGTGATGTACAATATGACCTCCTCTCTCTGTTTCCAGGTGATGTACTATACGAGCTCCTCTCTCTGTTTCCAGGTGATGTACAATACGACCTCCTCTCTCTGTTTCCAGGTGATGTACAATATGACCCCCTCTCTCTGTTTCCAGGTGATGTACAATACGAGCTCCTCTCTCTGTTTCCAGGTGATGTACTGTACGACCTCCTCTCTCTCTGTTTCCAGGTGATGTACAATATGACCTCCTCTCTCTCTGTTTCCAGGTGATGTACAATACAACCTCCTCTCTCTCTGTTTCCAGGTGATGTACAATACGAGCTCCTCTCTCTGTTTCCAGGTGATGTACAATATGACCTCCTCTCTCTCTGTTTCCAGGTGATGTACAATACGAGCTCCTCTCTCTCTGTTTCCAGGTGATGTACAATACGACCTCCCCCCTCTCTGTTTCCAGGTGATGTACAATATGACCTCCTCTCTCTGTTTCCAGGTGATGTACTATATGAGCTCCTCTCTCTGTTTCCAGGTGATGTACAATATGACCTCCTCTCTCTCTGTTTCCAGGTGATGTACAATACGAGCTCCTCTCTCTGTTTCCAGGTGATGTACAATATGACACCCTCTCTCTGTTTCCAGGTGATGTACAATACGAGCTCCTCTCTCTGTTTCCAGGTGATGTACTATACGAGCTCCTCTCTCTGTTTCCAGGTGATGTACAATATGACCTCCTCTCTCTCTGTTTCCAGGTGATGTACAATACGACCTCCCCCCTCTCTGTTTCCAGGTGATGTACAATATGACCTCCTCTCTCTGTTTCCAGGTGATGTACTATATGAGCTCCTCTCTCTGTTTCCAGGTGATGTACAATATGACCTCCTCTCTCTCTGTTTCCAGGTGATGTACAATACGACCTCCTCTCTCTCTGTTTCCAGGTGATGTACAATATGACCTCCTCTCTCTGTTTCCAGGTGATGTACTATACGAGCTCCTCTCTCTGTTTCCAGGTGATGTACAATACGACCTCCTCTCTCTGTTTCCAGGTGATGTACAATATGACCCCCTCTCTCTGTTTCCAGGTGATGTACAATACGAGCTCCTCTCTCTGTTTCCAGGTGATGTACTGTACGACCTCCTCTCTCTCTGTTTCCAGGTGATGTACAATATGACCTCCTCTCTCTCTGTTTCCAGGTGATGTACAATACAACCTCCTCTCTCTCTGTTTCCAGGTGATGTACAATACGAGCTCCTCTCTCTGTTTCCAGGTGATGTACAATATGACCTCCTCTCTCTCTGTTTCCAGGTGATGTACAATACGAGCTCCTCTCTCTCTGTTTCCAGGTGATGTACAATATGACCTCCTCTCTCTGTTTCCAGGTGATGTACAATACGACCTCCTCTCTCTGTTTCCAGGTGATGTACAATACGAGCTCCTCTCTCTGTTTCCAGGTGATGTACAATATGACCTCCTCTCTCTCTGTTTCCAGGTGATGTACTGTACGAGCTCCTCTCTCTGTTTCCAGGTGATGTAAAATACGACCTCCTCTCTCTCTGTTTCCAGGTGATGTACAATACGAGCTCCTCTCTCTGTTTCCAGGTGATGTACAATACGACCTCCTCTCTCTCTGTTTCCAGGTGATGTACAATATGACCTCCTCTCTCTCTGTTTCCAGGTGATGTACTGTACGAGCTCCTCTCTCTGTTTCCAGGTGATGTACAATACGAGCTCCTCTCTCTGTTTCCAGGTGATGTACAATACGAGCTCCTCTCTCTGTTTCCAGGTGATGTACAATACGACCTCCTCTCTCTCTGTTTCCAGGTGATGTACAATATGACCTCCTCTCTCTCTGTTTCCAGGTGATGTACTGTACGAGCTCCTCTCTCTGTTTCCAGGTGATGTACAATACGAGCTCCTCTCTCTCTGTTTCCAGGTGATGTACAATACGAGCTCCTCTCTCTCTGTTTCAAGGTGATTTACAATATGACCTCCTCTCTCTCTGTTTCCAGGTGATGTACTGTACGAGCTCCTCTCTCTGTTTCCAGGTGATGTACTATACGAGCTCCTCTCTCTGTTTCCAGGTGATGTACAATATGACCTCCTCTCTCTCTGTTTCCAGGTGATGTACAATACGACCTCCCCCCTCTCTGTTTCCAGGTGATGTACAATATGACCTCCTCTCTCTGTTTCCAGGTGATGTACTATATGAGCTCCTCTCTCTGTTTCCAGGTGATGTACAATATGACCTCCTCTCTCTCTGTTTCCAGGTGATGTACAATACGACCTCCTCTCTCTCTGTTTCCAGGTGATGTACAATATGACCTCCTCTCTCTGTTTCCAGGTGATGTACTATACGAGCTCTTCTCTCTGTTTCCAGGTGATGTACAATACGACCTCCTCTCTCTGTTTCCAGGTGATGTACAATATGACCCCCTCTCTCTGTTTCCAGGTGATGTACAATACGAGCTCCTCTCTCTGTTTCCAGGTGATGTACTGTACGACCTCCTCTCTCTCTGTTTCCAGGTGATGTACAATATGACCTCCTCTCTCTCTGTTTCCAGGTGATGTACAATACAACCTCCTCTCTCTCTGTTTCCAGGTGATGTACAATACGAGCTCCTCTCTCTGTTTCCAGGTGATGTACAATATGACCTCCTCTCTCTCTGTTTCCAGGTGATGTACAATACGAGCTCCTCTCTCTCTGTTTCCAGGTGATGTACAATATGACCTCCTCTCTCTGTTTCCAGGTGATGTACAATACGACCTCCTCTCTCTGTTTCCAGGTGATGTACAATACGAGCTCCTCTCTCTGTTTCCAGGTGATGTACAATATGACCTCCTCTCTCTCTGTTTCCAGGTGATGTACTGTACGAGCTCCTCTCTCTGTTTCCAGGTGATGTAAAATACGACCTCCTCTCTCTCTGTTTCCAGGTGATGTACAATACGAGCTCCTCTCTCTGTTTCCAGGTGATGTACAATACGACCTCCTCTCTCTCTGTTTCCAGGTGATGTACAATATGACCTCCTCTCTCTCTGTTTCCAGGTGATGTACTGTACGAGCTCCTCTCTCTGTTTCCAGGTGATGTACAATACGAGCTCCTCTCTCTGTTTCCAGGTGATGTACAATACGAGCTCCTCTCTCTGTTTCCAGGTGATGTACAATACGACCTCCTCTCTCTCTGTTTCCAGGTGATGTACAATATGACCTCCTCTCTCTCTGTTTCCAGGTGATGTACTGTACGAGCTCCTCTCTCTGTTTCCAGGTGATGTACAATACGAGCTCCTCTCTCTGTTTCCAGGTGATGTACAATACGAGCTCCTCTCTCTGTTTCCAGGTGATGTACAATACGAGCTCCTCTCTCTGTTTCCAGGTGATGTACTGTACGACCTCCTCTCTCTGTTTCCAGGTGATGTACAATACGAGCTCCTCTCTCTCTGTTTCCAGGTGATGTACAATACGAGCTCCTCTCTCTCTGTTTCCAGGTGATGTACAATATGACCTCCTCTCTCTCTGTTTCCAGGTGATGTACTGTACGAGCTCCTCTCTCTGTTTCCAGGTGATGTACAATATGACCTCTCTCTGTTTCCAGGTGATGTACAATATGACCTCTCTCTGTTTCCAGGTGATGTACTATACGAGCTCCTACAGTGTGTGAAGCAGCAGAGAAGAGGTGTGGCCTGTGGAGACCAAACTCCACTCACCCTGACCCTCCCCCAGCCCCCTCTCAGTCTCACCCAACTCCCCCCTACTATAAACACCCAGTCACCCCAAACCAATGGAAGCCAGGGTCCCCGACCGCTAGGAGCCAATGTATCAACAGGTGAGTTTCTGTTCTGTTCTAACCTAACAAGCATAAAAGAAACGCCATCCGGTGTTCAGGGAGAAACGGAAGCTAGGTTGAAGATGACTGTACCCCTTAAAACGTAACGTTATGACTATAACTGCTGTTCCCTGAAGGAGGGAAACGAGGTACAGCACACTATGGGGTGTCGCACTCTTGTGACTTCGATTGAAGGATCTACAGTCACGCCTGACAAGGCCAATTAAATCGCACCTCGTTGGAAGCCCCGCCTTCCACAGGTGATAAGCATGAGGCTCGAATTCATTCCTTCAATTTAATACCGCTCTTCACCGAGCCGAGGAACAGCCGGCACTGCGCTAAACAGCCGCTATACCTCGTTTCCCTCCTTCAGGGAACAGTAGTTATACTCATAACTTTACGTTCTCTTTCAGTCAGTCAACTTTGGTACAACATACTACGGGGAAATATAATCACACCCCAAGCCGGATACTAAATGAAACGTGCATAAAGCTCACAGCAGACAGGGCATGTCAGCTCTCTTGCTCTTCAGAAGCAAAAGGAGGAGGTGAAAAGGGAAATAGACATGGCCATAACATAGTCATGACTTTCAAGGCGAAGGGAGCATTTGAATGCAACGTCACCTTAAAGTCGGCCGGGGCCAACTGAGCGCCGGATAACGCGTGGAGGCCATGAGCACGGAGGTTTTGTAGGAGAGGATCTTCAGATCCACTGACTCCAGAGGCTCAAAGGGGGCAAAACACAGTGCCTCCAAAACCAGCGCCAAGTCCCATGTGGGCACAATATGTTTAGAGACCGGTCGATGAGACGTTTTACACCTTTCAGGAACCACACCACCAGGGCAGGGCGGTCTGAGAAGACATACACCTTTCAGGAACCACACCACCAGGGCAGGGCCCCCGGTGAGGCTCCGTCAACTCCCACATGACACGCTGAGATAGCGGCCATGTACACTGCTGTAGCACAGGGGGTTGGTGGCACCTTAATTGGGGAGGACGGGCTCGTGGTAATGGCTGGAGTGGAATGGGTGGAATGGTTTCAAATACATCAAACACATGGTTTCCATGGTTTGATGCCGTTCCATTCGTACCGTTCCAGACATTATTATGAACCGTCCTCCAATCAGCAGCCTCCACTGACCTGTAGGAACACAAGGATGTCCCTCACAGCACTGAAAAGGAACCAGTCCTTTATCTTGGTACCAGAGCTCAAACACTTGCCACTTATACGCATACAGCGCTATCATGGAGGGAGCCCTTACAGACTGAATGGTAGTTATAGCATTCGGAGGTAAACCTCTAGCCATCAGATTGGCCCTCTCAGGGGCCAGGCCCATAGGAACCAAATCTTCGGCCTTGCTTGTCAAACCTGGCCGTGTGCCTGGGACAACAGATCTCCACGAACCAAGGCTGCCTGGGCCAACGGGAAGCAACAAGAATCAATGATAAGCCCTTCCGGTGCGGACTGAATCAGAACCACTGGCGGAAACGCGGAAAGGACGGTCCGAAGCCACTGGTGTGCCAGCGCGTCCGTTCCCAATGGGGCACGCAGGACCCTCATCGAGAAAAATAAGACACTGCACGTTTTCTCGCGATGGGTAAAGATCTACGTCGGCCCTGCCAAAAAAGTCCATAACAGGGAGACCACCCAGGGGTGTAGCCTCCACTCCTGAGAGAGAGGGTCCCACATGGTTAAAAGATCTGCACCCGAGTTGAGGCAACCGGGGACATGCGTCGCCCAAAGCGAGAGCATATGCACACTGCCCCCCAGCAATAGGGAGCAAGCCACGGTTAGGAGGGAGAGAGACCGTCTGTAGATGAATGCCACCGCTGAAATATTGTCGGCTCTGACCAGCACAAGCCGGCCCGACAAAGGCGGGTGGAAGCGTCTGAGCACCAGACACACCGTTAGGCACTCCAGGTAATGAATATGCAGTGCGTGTCACCATCTGTCGTGATCAGCTTGAGGGATACAACTCTGCCCATGGGAGCCCCCTGACAATAGTAGAGGGTCCCACCGCTGGGACAGGGCCCAAAGGCCTGACGGGGACACCCAAAGTGACCGGTTTAGGCTGCGAGATGCACCCAGGTGAGTAGCTAGCACTCAGCGCTGAAAGGGCTGCATCAACTATAGCCCCATGGGGAACGACTTCCATCACAGAAGCCTTCGTCCCCAGTAGGCACTGGCCAAAACGCACTGTGTGACCCACCTGAAATTTGGCTAAGCAGAGCCGGAACCCGGACACCCTCCATGGGGATAGAAAAGCGCGAAACGCGAGTGAGTCTAGCTCGAGAACCAGACGCAGGATGCGCTGAGATGAAGTCAGACAGCTCTTTTTCTGGTTTCTTATGAAGCCTAGAGACTGAATACGGGACAGTAGCATGGATGTCTGCTTGCCCCCTCGACTCCTCCACTACCAGACAAGACGCTTGAGCTTTCTGAGTTTGAGACTGAGGTGCTTGCTGAGGGCACGTAGGTCTAGAATGGGATGCAAATTCCTGACCCTTTTCGGGACCAGGAAATACAGTACAACTCAGACTGCCTGCTTCAAGAGATGGGAGGCTATTTCCTCCCTCAAAATGGACGCTGAGGCCTCGGGAACAGTCGACGTGATGACTCTGCACAACTAATTGTAGCCTGTACCTTGACATCACTGTTTGCATGATCCAGAGTGGCACACCGTTGGTCGGAGCAGACAGCGAGCCTCCCGTGAAGTGCCATCTGAAGGGGCGAGACGCCACCTTGACAACCGTTTCCACCACTCTTGACAACCGTGTGTCTGAACTTGGAGAAGGGACACTTTTCATCGAACTCACATGAACACTGTGGAACTTGGGGTTGAAAAAACAGTGTTTATGTGCTAAGGTTTGCCTAAAGCCCGGCCCACTCTGGGTACAAGGGCTCCGACGATCAGTGACAAACTCCGATTGGGAGTGCCACCTGGGGGTACACTTGTCACAACGAGCCAGTGAGGCGGTAAGATGCGTTCCAGTAACCAGCTGGCACCCAGCGCTGGATGGAATGCATTATCATGGAGGTTACCTTACCGACCGGTCATGGGTACTGGCTGGGAATGGGACAGACAGCACTGGAAAATCGGACCCCTTCTGTAGTAACAGACGGACGATAAATGATCAATTCTAATTCCCAGGAATGAAAAGCACTGAGCTGGAGAAAAGACAGCTCATTTCGGGGTTCATATGAACCACAGGGAATGTGTATGGGATAATAGCATGGTCCAACTCTGCTTGTTCCCCCATAACCTGTATCACTAGACAGCCCATAGAGACTAGTGAGCTACAGGCAGGAATCGGCAATGGATCCCAGTAATGAGCCATCTATGGGGAGGGGTGCCCCCTTGTGGACAGAGAGCGAATCGCCCAACTTATTACTCCCACCCTGGGGCATGGCTGCCCGAGGGCTACTTCCTCATTGGAGGAGCATGCCCCGCTCTCTCTACTCCCTCCAACTCCAGGAATTTAAAATAGGAATGGGTTTGCCATAGTGCTGGGGGAACACTAGTTAGCTTCATTCACCGGAAGTTATGCATGCTAGCCGACGCTAGCTAACCTCTTTGACCGCAGCACGGTCCGTTTAGAATAACCAAGAGACTTAATGCTACGTATACTAAACGAGATCTACCCAAGCAACTCCACCATGGGGAGGCAGGAATAGATCAACTCCACCGTGGGGAGGCAGGAATAGATCAACTCCACCGTGGGGAGGCAGGAATAGATCAACTCCACCGTGGGGAGGCAGGAATAGATCAACTCCACCGTGGGGAGGCAGGAATAGATCAACTCCACCGTGGGGAGGCAGGAATAGATCAACTCCACCGTGGGGAGGCAGGAATAGAGCAACTCCACCGTGGGGAGGCAGGAATAGATCAACTCCACCGTGGGGAGGCAGGAATAGATCAACTCCACCGTGGGGAGGCCGGAATAGATCAACTCCACCGTGGGGAGGCAGGAATAGATCAACTCCACCGTGGGGAGGCAAGAATACATTTACATTACATTTACGTCATTTAGCAGACGCTCTTATCCAGAGCGACTTACAAATTGGTGCATTCACCTTATAGCCAGTGGGATAACCACTTTACAACTTTTTTTTTTGTGGGGGGGGGGGGATGGGTAGAAGGAATACTTTATCCTATCCCAGGTGTTCCTTAAAGAGGTGGGGTTTCAAATGTCTCCGGAAGGTGGTGAGTGACTCCGCTGTCCTGGCGTCGTGAGGGAGCTTGTTCCACCATTGGGGTGCCAGAGCAGCGAACAGTTTTGACTGGGCTGAGCGGGAACTGTGCTTCAGCAGAGGTAGGGGAGCCAGCAGGCCATAGGTAGATGAACGCAATGCCCTCGTTTGGGTGTAGGGACTGATCAGAGCCTGAAGGTACGGAGGTGCCGTTCCCCTCACAGCTCCGTAGGCAAGCACCATGGTCTTGTAGCAGATGCGAGCTTCAACTGGAAGCCAGTGTAGTGTGCGGAGGAGCGGGGTGACGTGAGAGAACTTGGGAAGGTTGAACACCAGACGGGCTGCAGCATTCTGGATGAGTTGTAGGGGTTTAATGGCACAGGCAGGGAGCCCATCCAACAGCGAGTTGCAGTAATCCAGACGGGAAATGACAAGTGCCTGGATTAGGATCTGTGCCGCTTCCTGTGTAAGGCAGGGTCGTACTCTCCGAATGTTGTAGAGCATGAACCTACAGGATCGGGTCACCACCTTGATGTTAGCGGAGAACGGGTGTTGTCCAGGGTCATGCCAAGGCTCTTCACACTCTGGGAGGAGGACACAACGGAGTTGTCAACCGTGATGGCGAGATCATGGAACAGGCAGTCCTTCCCCAGGAGGAAGAGCAGCTCCGTCTTGCCAAGGTTCAGCATGAGGTGGTGATCCGTCATCCATACTGATATGCCTGCCAGACATGCAGAGATGCGATTCGCCACCTGGTTATCAGAAGGGGGAAAGGAGAAGATTAGTTGTGTGTCGTCTGCGTAGCAATGATAGGAGAGGCCATGTGAGGATATGACAGAGCCAAGTGACTTGGTGTATAGCGAGAATAGGAGTGGGCCTAGAACTGAGCCCTGGGGGACACCAGTGGTGAGAGCACGTGGTGCGGAGACAGCTTCTCGCCACGCCACTTGGTAGGAGCAACCGGTCAGGTAGGACGCAATCCAAGAGTGAGCCGCGCCGGAGATGCCCAGCTCGGAGAGGGTGGAGAGGAGGATCTGATGGTTCACAGTATCAAAGGCAGCAGACAGGTCTAGAAGGACAAGAGCAGAGGAGAGAGAGTTAGCTTTAGCAGTGCGGAGAGCCTCCATGACACAGAGAAGAGCAGTCTCAGTTGAATGACCAGTCTTGAAACCTGACTGGTTTGGATCAAGAAGGTCATTCTGAGAGAGATAGCAGGAGAGTTGGCTAGAGACGGCACGCTCAAGAGTTTTGGAGAGAAAAGAAAGAAGGGATACTGTCTGTAGTTGTTGACATCGGAGGGATCAAGTGTAGGTTTTTTGAGGAGGGGTGTAACTCTCGCTCTCTTGAAGACGGAAGGGACATAGCCAGCGGTCAAGGATGAGTTGATGAGCGAGGTGAGGTAAGGGAGAAGGTCACCGGAGATGGTCTGGAGAAGAGAGGAGGGGATAGGGTCAAGCGGGCAGGTTGTTGGGCGGCCGGCCGTCACAAGTCGCAAGATTTTATCTGGAGAGAGAGGGGAGAAAGAAGTCAAAGCATAGGGTAGGGCAGGACCAGCAGTGTCATTTGACTTAACAAACGAGGATCGGATGTCGTCAACCTTCTTTTCAAAATGGTTGACGAAGTCATCCACAGAGAGGGAGGAGGGGGGGAGGGGGAAAAGATTCAGTGAAAAGATGCCAGGTCCGCAGGGAGCCCTGTTCTGTGAGCTCGCAATGAGTCATCAAGCCACGGAGCTGGAGGGGAGGACCGAGCCGGCCGGGAGGATAGGGGACATAGAGAGTCAAAGGATGCAGAAAGGGAGGAGAGGAGGGTTGAGGAGGCAGACACACACACACACACACACACACACACACACACATACAGACACACAGACACACACACACACACACAGACACACACACACACACACACACACACATACACACACAGACACACACACAGACACACAGACACACACACACACACACACACACACACACAGACACACAGACACACAGACACACACACAGGTCAGGTGTAGGTGGTTTCCGTGAGGGCAGTTGGTTGTGTGTGTGTGGGTGTGTGTGTGTGCCAGTAGGTTTGTTCTGTTAACCCCCAGTCCCCCCTCTCTGTCTCCCTCTCTCTCTCCTCTCTGTCTCCCTCACTCCCCCCTTCCCCCTCTCTCCTCTCTGTCTCCCCCCTCTCCCCCCCTCTCTCACACACACACACACACATACACACACACACACACATATACACACACACACACACACACACACACTGGTGAGCACCACACACACACTATGCACAGCAACTTTTTTATCTGTTTGTGATCTCTCTCTCAGATGTGTCCAAGTGTCCTCCCACAATCCCTAGCTCCCAGGAGGAGGAGCCTCTCAACCTGTCCAATCAGGAGAGGCCTCAGATAGAAGTCCCACCCAGAGAGGCCAATGGCAAGATCCAAGGTAACGCACACAGACACACACACAGACACACACACAGACACACACACAGACACACACAGACCCCCCCTCTCTCTCTGTCTCTCTCCCTCTCTCTCTCTCTCTCTCTCTCTCTCTCTCTCTCTCTCTCTCTCTCTCTCTCTGTCTCTCTCTCTCTCTCTCTCTCTCTCTCTCTCTCTCTCTCTCTCTGTCTCTCTCTCTGTCTCTCTCTGTCTCTCTCTCTGTCTCTGTCTCTCTCTCTGTCTCTCTCTGTCTCTCTCTCTGTCTCTCTCTCTCTCTCTGTCTCTCTCTCTGTCTCTCTCTCTCTCTCTCTCTGTCTCTCTCTCTCTCTGTCTGTGTAGACTGCAGGTTGCTGTGGGACTATGTGTACCAGCTGTTGTCAGACCAGCGTTACCAGCCCTTCATCCGCTGGGAAGACCAGGAGAGCCTGGTGTTCAGGGTGGTCGACCCCAACGGACTAGCTCGACTCTGGGGGAACCACAAGGTACGCTGGGGGTCTGTCTGGAGCTCACAGGACGGATGGTGTCACAGAGTTCTAGAAAAGGGTTGGGGTCAATTCCATTTCAATTCAGTCAATTCAGGAAGCATTTTTGGAAATGGAATTTCAGTTTCCTACTAGAATTGACAGTGGTGATGATGGTGGTGGTGATGACGGTAGTGATGGTGATGACGGTAGTGATCGTGATGACGGTGGTGATGACGGTAGTGATGGTGATGACGGTAGTGATGACGGTAGTGATGGTGATGACAGTAGTGATGACGGTATGATGGTGATGACGGTAGTGATGATGATGACGGTGGTGGTGACGGTAGTGATGGTGATGACGGTAGTGATGACGGTAGTGATGGTGATGACGGTGGTGGTGACGGTAGTGATGGTGATGACGGTGGTGATGACGGTAGTGATGGTGATGACGGTGGTGGTGACGGTAGTGATGATGATGACGGTGGTGATGACGGTAGTGATGGTGATGACGGTAGTGATGGTGATGACGGTGGTGGTGACGGTAGTGATGATGGTGGTGATGACGGTAGTGATGGTGATGACGGTAGTGATGACGGTATGGTGGTGATGACGGTAGTGATGATGATGATGGTGGTGGTGATGTCTCCCTGTAGAACCGAGCCAACATGACGTATGAGAAGATGTCTCGTGCTCTAAGACACTACTACAAACTCAACATCATCAAGAAAGAACCAGGACAGAAGCTACTCTTCAGGTGGGACACACACACACACACACACACACACACACACACACACACACACACACACACACACACACACACACACACACACACACACACACACACACACACACACACACCACACTCAGCCCTTCTCCTCTCCTCTCCAGGTTTCTCAAGACCCCCCAGGAGATCAAGCGACACCGAGTGGACCGCCTCGACTCAGCAGATTCCCCTGAACACACACACACACCCTCACACACACTCCGGCGGGACTTCAGTGAGGATGGTTTGGAGTTGTCCCCTGAATACAGCCCCCCAATCTCTAACCCCTGACTCTAACCCCTGGGGGGTTAGGTGCCATCATAACCATGAAGGTATGAACATGGGTACTCCTGTGTTGAGGTATTGGCTGTATTGCACTGTGAGATGGCTATGTATTTGAGCAGTAATCTACAACCCACTATCATACTATGGAAAAGTGATGCTGGGTAGCTAGTGACTAGATTCCCCAAATAAAACACTATTCATCAGGAAAGAACAGAGCTGTCTGATCACAACCGTACTCATCTGCAGCTTCATGAATTACAGAATCACTTTTAAAACTACACACACATCTTCTGCTTACACAAATACCACAACTCACAGTTCTGTTCCCAGTTCTTCTGATGCCCTGGGTTCCCAGTTCTTCTGATGCCCTGGGTTCCCAGTTCTTCTGATGCCCTGGGTTTCCAGTTCTTCTGATGCCCTGGGTTTCCAGTTCTTCTGATGCCCTGGGTTCCCAGTTCTTCTGATGTCCTGGGTTCCCAGTTCTTCTGATGCCCTGGGTTTCCAGTTCTTCTGATGCCCTGGGTTCCCAGTTCTTCTGATGCCCTGGGTTCCCAGTTCTTCTGATGCCCTGGGTTTCCAGTTCTTCTGATGCCCTGGGTTTCCAGTTCTTCTGATGCCCTGGGTTCCCAGTTCTTCTGATGCCCTGGGTTCCCAGTTCTTCTGATGCCCTGGGTTTCCAGTTCTTCTGATGCCCTGGGTTCCCAGTTCTTCTGATGCCCTGGGTTCCCAGTTCTTCTGATGCCCTGGGTTTCCAGTTCTTCTGATGTCCTGGGTTTCCAGTTCTTCTGATGCCCTGGGTTCCCAGTTCTTCTGATGCCCTGGGTTCCCAGTTCTTCTGATGCCCTGGGTTCCCAGTTCTTCCTGGGTCTGTGGGACATGTGACTTGTCAAATGCACTATGTAAATAGAATTGTAATATGATCAAAATAAAAGTTCCACATTACAATCAGGTCTCACACTCTAATAGCTGTCCCCATTAGGAGCTGGGATGATGGGAATAATTAATTTGATCATAATATTTACCTTTTGTATAAATAAATGAATAGATTTTGATGAATATTTTATTATTTGAACTAGATTGTTGCAAGCCATGCATACGACCTACCTCAAGCCCTACAATACCAGACTGGTCAGAAAGAGGCGAAGTGAAACTGAGATCAGGTTGACTACTATCCCATCCACCAACCATAACCTAGCAACCTGCTATCCCATCCACCAACCATAACCTAGCAACCTGCTATCCCATCCACCACCCATAACCTAGCAACCTGCTATCCCATCCACCACCCAATCACCTAGCAACCTGCTATCCCATCCACCACCCAATCACCTAGCAACCTGCTATCCCATCCACCACCCAATCACCTAGCAACCTGCTATCCCATCCACCACCCAATCACCTAGCAACCTGCTATCCCATCCACCAACCATAACCTAGCAACCTGCTATCCCATCCACCACCCAATCACCTAGCAACCTGCTATCCCATCCACCACCCAATCACCTAGCAACCTGCTATCCCATCCACCACCCAATCACCTAGCAACCTGCTATCCCATCCACCAACCATAACCTAGCAACCTGCTATCCCATCCACCAACCATAACCTAGCAACCTGCTATCCCATCCACCACCCAATCACCTAGCAACCTGCTATCCCATCCACCAACCATAACCTAGCAACCTGCTATCCCATCCACCAACCATAACCTAGCAACCTGCTATCCCATCTACCACCCATAACCTAGCAAACACCACCCAACACCTAGCAACTACCACCCATCACCTAGCAACCATATATCCCATCTACCACCCATCACCTAGCAACCATATATCCCATCCACCACCATCACCTAGCAACCATATATCCCATCTACCACCCATCACCCATCACCTAACAACCATATATCCCATCCACCACCATCACCTACCAACCATATATCCCATCTACCACCCATCACCCATCACCTAGCAACCATATATCCCATCCACCACCATCACCTAGCAACCATATATCCCATCCAACACCATCACCTAGCAACCTGCTATCCCATCCACCACCATCACCTAGCAACCTGCTATCCCATCTACCACCCATAACCTAGCAAACACCACCCATCCCAAGCAACAACCACCCACCCCCTAGCAAACACCACCCATCCCCTAGCAACTACCACCCATCACCTAGCAACCTGCTATCACATCCACCACCATCACCTAGCGGTGACCGTAGGCAGTCAAATTCCTTTTAGTCACGGTAATTAGGCTTCTCCAAGCTCTGATGCTGGTGATGGTCATTAGTAGCCTACCAAACTTGGTAACTGCCTGGTACTCAGCACTCTATTGTCCCTCTAATCACTCTGACATCAATGCAAATGTATTTGAACATCTAATTAAACACTTAATGAGAGCCCATGAGCTCATGTTGCGCAACATTTCTGTAGGCTATGCAATTGTGCAAGAAAACAGAGTGATGGCCTCTACTAAAAAGAGGAGGAAATGTTTATTTTTATTATTTGTATTTTATTTAACCAGGTAAGCCAGTTGAGAACATGTTCTCATTTACAACTGCGACCTGGCCAAGATAAAGCAAAGCAGTGCAATAAAAACAACAACAACACAGAGTTACATATGGGGTAAACAAAACATAAAGTCAAAAATACAACAGAAAATATATATACAGTGTGTGCGAATGTAGTAAGTTATGGAGGTAAGGCAATAAATAGGCCATAGTGCAAAATAGTTACAATTTCGTATTAACACTGGAATGATAGATGTGCAAAAGGTGATGTGCAAATAGAGATACTGAGGTGCAAATTAGCAAAATAAATAACAATATAGGGATGACGTAGTTGGGTGGGCTAATTTCAGAATGGCTGTGTACAGGTGCAGTGATCGGTAAGCTGCTCTGACAACTGATGCTTAAAGTTAGTGAGGGAGATAAGAGTCTCCAGCTTCAGAGATTTTTGCAGTTCGTTCCAGTCATTGGCAGCAGAGAACTGGAAGGAATGGCGGCCAAAGGAGGTGTTGGCTTTGGGGATGACCAGTGAGATATACCTGCTGGAGCGCAGACTACGGGTGGGTGTTGCTATGGTGACCAGTGAGCTAAGGTAAGACAGGGATTTGCCTAGCAGTGATTTATAGATTACCTGGAGCCAGTGGGTTTGGCGACGAATATGTAGTGAGGGCCAGCCAACAAGAGTGTACAGGTCACAATGGTGGGTAGTATATGGGGCTTTGGTGACAAAACGGATGGCACTGTGATAGACTACATCCAATTTTCTGAGTAGAGTGTTGGAGGCTATTTTGTAAATGACATCGCCGAAGTCAAGGATCGGTAGGATAGTCAGTTTTAGAAGGGCATGTTTGGCAGCATGAGGGAAGGAGGCTTTGTTGCGAAATAGGAAGCCGATTCTAGATCTAACTTTTGATTGGAGATGCTTAATGTGAGTCTGGAAGGAGAGTTTACAGTCTAACCAGACACCTAGGTATTTGTAGTTGTCCACATACTCTAGGTCAGACCCGCCGAGAGTAGTGATTCTAGTCGGGTGGGTGGGTGCAAGCAGCGTTCGGTTGAAGAGCATGCATTTAGTTTTACTAGTGTTTAAGAGCAGTTGGAGGCTACGGAAGGAGTGTTGTATGGCGTTGAAGCTCGTTTGGAGGTTTGTTAACACAGTGTCCAATGAAGGGCCAGATGTATAAAAAATGGTGTCGTCTGCATAGAGGTGGATCCGAGCTTCACCAGCAGCAAGAGCAACATCATTGATATACACAGAGAATAGAGTCGGCCAGAGAATTGAACCCTGTGGCACCCCCATAGAGACGGCCAGAGGTCCAGACAACAGGCCCTCCGATTTGACACATTGAACTCTATCTGAGAAGTAGTTGGTGAACCAGGCGAGGCAGTCATTAGAGAAACCAAGGCTATTTAGTCTGCCAAGAAGAATGCGGTGGTTGACAGAGTCGAAAGCCTTGGCCAGGTCGATGAAGACGGCTGCGCAGTACTGTCTTTTATTGATTGCGGTTATAATATAGTTTAGGACCTTGAGCGTTGCTGAGGTGCACCCATGACCAGCTCGGAAACCGGATTGCATAACGGAGAAGATACGGTGGGATTCGAAATGGTCGGTGATCTGTTTGTTAACTTGGCTTTCAAATAATTTCGAAAGGCAGGGAAGGATGGATATAGGTCTGTAACAGTTTGGATCTAGAGTGTCACCCCCTTTGAAGAGGGGGATGACCGCGGCAGCTTTCCAATCTCTGGGGATCTCAGACGTTATGAAAGAGAGGTTGAACAGGCTAGAAATAGTGGTTGTGACAATTTCGGGCAGCTAATTTTAGAAAGAAAGGGTCCAGATTGTCTAGCCCAGCTGATTTGTAGGGGTCCAGATTTTTCAGCTCTTTCAGAACATCAGCTGTCTGAATTTGTGTGAAGGAGAAGCGGGGGGGGGGGGGGGGGCATGGGCAAGTTGCAGCGGAGGGTGCAGAGCTGGTGGCCGGGGTAGTGGTAGCCAGGTGGAAAGCATGGCCAGCCGTAGACAATAATTCTCGATTATTGTAGATTTATCGGTGGTGACAGTGTTTCCTAGCCTCAGTGCAGTGAGCAGTTGGGAGGAGGTGCTCTTATTTTCCATGGACTTTACAGTGTCCCAAAACTTTTTGGAGTTAGTGCTACAGGATACAAATTTCTGTTTGAAAAAGCTAGCCTTTGCTTTCCTTACTGATTGTGTATATTGGTTCCTGACTTCCCTGAAAAGTTGCATATCGTGGGGGCTGTTCGATGCTAATGCAGTACGCCACAGGATGTTTTTGTGCTGGTCAAGGGCAGTCAAGTCTGAGGAGAACCAGGGGCTATATCTGTTCTTAGTTCTGAATTTTTTGAATGGGGCATGCTTATTTAAGATTGAGAGGAAAGCACTTTTAAAGAACAACCAGGCATCCTCTACTGACGGAATGAGGTCAATATCCATCCAGGATACCCGGGCCAGGAAAATTATAAAGGCCTGCTCGCTAAAGTGTTTTACGGAGCGTTTGACAGTGATAAGGGGTGGTCGTTTGATCGCGGACCCATTACGGATGCAGGCAATAAGGCAGTGATCGCTGAGATCCTGGTTGAAGACCGCGGAGGTGTATTTAGAGGCTAAATTAGTCAGGATGATATCTATGAGGGTGCCCATGTTTACAGATTTAGGGTTGTACCTGGTAGGTTCGTTGATAATTTGTGTGAGATTGAGGGCATCTAGTTTAGATTGTAGGTTGGCCGGGGTGTTAAGCATATCCCAGTTTAGGTCACCAAGCAGTACGAACTCTGAGGATAGATGGGGGGCAATCAGTTCACATATGGTGTCCAGGGCACAGCTCTGGGCTGAGGGGGGTCTGTAGCAAGCGGCAACAGTGAGAAACGTATTTCTGGAAAGGTGGATTTTTAGAAGTAGAAGCTCAAACTGTTTGGGCACAGACCTGGATAGTATGATAGAGCTCTGCAGGCTATCTCTGCAGTAAATTGCAACTCCACCCCCTTTGGCAGTTCTATCTAGATGGAAAATGTTGTAGTTGGGGATGGACATTTCAGAATTTTTGGTGGCCTTCCTAAGCCAGGATTCAGACACTGCTAGGACATCAGGGTTGGCGGAGTGTGCTAACGCAGTGAATAACTAAAACTTAGGGAGGAGGCTTCGGATGTTAACGTGCAAGAAACCAATGCTTTTACGGTTACAGAAGTCAACAAATGATAGCGCCTGGGGAGTAGGAGTGATACTGGGGGCTACAGGGCCTGGGTTAACCTCTACATCACCAGAGGAACAGAGGAGGAGTAGAATAAGGATACGGCTAAAGGCTTTAAGAACTGGTCTTCTAGTGCGTTGGGTACAGAGAATAAAGGGGGCAGATTTCCGGGCGTTGTAGAATAGATTCAGGGCATTATGTACAGACAAGGATATGGAAGGATATGAGTACACTGTAGGTAAACCTAAGCGTTGGGTAACAATGAAAGAGATAGCATCACTGGAGGCACCGATTGAGCCGGTCTCCGCGTGTATGGGGGTTGGGATAAAGCAGCTATCAATGGCAGGTTGAGCTGGGCTGGAGAATCTACAGTGAAATAGTACAATAAGAAATAACCGAAACAGCAATAAGCAAGGCATATTGACATGGGAGAGAGGCATAAAGCAATCACAGGTGTTATTCGTTATTCTATAGGCTAGGCCTGCTATATTTATTTCTGCCGCCATTTTCTTGCATAATTAATTATACCCAATTAAGAGCCCACCATGTCAAATGAGCAAATTGTCTGTGGGCATGTTATTTATCTGTATACAATTGTGCATTTCATGTTTCCATCAGTCTGGTCGTGACTTTTTTTCATGCCTCAGGTAATTCATCCGCATTAAATGGTTGGATGTAAACCTGGTTACAGAGTAACATTTGTTTCTGAACTTACTTATCAGACTGTGAAATCTATTTTCTGCCGTTACGTAACTGGATGATCGATTCACCTGTTCTTCTCTCCATGGAAGCCTCACTTCTCAATGTACTTCACATTCTCTTCAAACTGATAGATTCAGTTTCCTAAAAACATGCACAATTGCTCAGAAATCGCTTGCTCTTCTCCCCACCACCCACGTGCATTACTCTGATGTCTTGAGGTTCAGTTGTGACTGAAAACAGTGATGCACTGGGCATCCGAATGTGCTCTTAAAAGCCACTAGGCCTTCATTCTTCCGATCACCTCCTATTAGAATAGACAACTCTTCTGGGGCCGTACCTTGGATTGGGATGCCACTTGCAGTCCTCTCTCTTTGAGCTGTCTTCTGTTTTACTGCCAATAGCCCTATATCTACCCCTTGGTTATTTCTCAGATTTCTGAAACACACCGTTGCTCTTCTGCAGATTATCTTCTTGGTGTAATTGAGCCAAATTTATGCAAATTCAATACTTCCTGTTCTATTACAGGTAAGTTAAGTGCTCATGAAAGGTATTTTCTAATGAAACTGTGTTGGTTGCCCCATATTTTTAGTAAACACCTGTCTACTTGACACTGTTTAGGAGTTTCTATGGTAACACTTTACTTGACACCCAGTGTTATAACACGTTATGACAGGGGCATAACCATGTCATAATGTAATAACAGCAGACATAACACTGTCATAACCTGTCATAACCTGTCATAACACTGTCATAACCTGTCATAACACTGTCATAACCTGTCATAACACTGTCATAACCTGTCATAACACTGTCATAACCTGTCATAACACTGTCATAACACTGTCATGACCCATATATTTACACCTGTTGTGATCAACACTACCAGTCAAAAGTTTGGACACACCTACTCATTCAAGGGTTTTTCTTTATTTGTACTATTTTCTACATTGTAGAATAATAGTGAAGACATCAAAACTATGAAATAACACATATGGAATCATGTAGTAACGAAAAAAAGTGTTAAACAAATCAAAATATGTTTTAGTTTTAAAATAGCCAACTAAAGTCTGAGGGAAGAGCAGTCAGCTGACTGACCACGGCCATTTTTTATATTTTTATATTACCATTATTTAACTAGGCAAGTCAGTTAAGAACAAATTCTTATTTACAATGACGGCCTACCCCGGCCAAACCCGGACGACGCTGGGCCAATTGTGTGCCGCCCTATGGGACTCCCAATCATATCTCTCTGTACTTTGCTCCGTTCATCTTTCCCTCGATCCTGACTAGTCTCCCAGTCCCTGCCGCTGAAAAACATCCCCACAGCATGATGCTGCCACCACCATGCTTCACCATAGGGATGGTGCCAGGTTTCCTCCAAATGTGACCCTTGGCATTCAGGCCAAAGAGTTCAATCTTGGTTTCATCAGACCAGAGAATCTTGTTTCTCATGGTCTGAGAGTCCTTTAGGTGCCTTTAGGCAAACTCCAATCGGGCTGTTATGTGCCTTTTACTGAGGAGTGGCTTCGGTCTGGCCACTTTACCATAAAGGCCTGATTGGTGGAGTGCTGCATTTACATTTACATTTTCGTCATTTAGCAGATGCTCTTATCCAGAGCGACTTACAAATTGGTGCATTCACCTTATGATAGCCAGTGGGACAACCACTTTACAATATATATATATATATATATATATATATATACAAAAACTTTTTTTGGGGGGGTGGGGTAGGGGGAGGGTAGAAGGATTACTTTTATCCTATCCCAGGTATTCCTTAAAGAGGTGAGGTTTCAAGTGTTTCCGGAAGGTGGTGAGTGACTCCGCTGTTCTGGCGTCGTGAGGGAGCTTGTTCCACCATTGGGGTGCCAGAGCAGCGAATTGGGGTGCCAGAGCAGCAGGTGGAGTGCTGCAGAGATGGTTGTCCTTCTGGAAGGTTCTCCCACCTCCACAGAGGAACTCGGGAGCTCTGTCAGAGTGACCATCGGGTTCTTGGTCACCTCCCTGACCAAGGCCCTTCTCCCCCGATTGCACAGTTTGGCCGGGCGGCCAGCTCTAGGAAGAGTCTTGGTGGTTCCAAACTTCTTCTATTTAAGAATGATGGAGGCCAATGTGTTCTTGGGGACCTTCAATGCTGCAGACATTTTTTGGTACCCTTCCCCATATCTGTGCCTTTTACACAATCCTGTCTCGGAGCTCGAAGGACAATTCCTTCAACCTCATGGCTTGGTTTTTTTTCTGAAATGCACTGTCAACTGTCGGACCTTAAATAGACAGGTGTGTGCCTTTCCAAATCATGTCTAATCAATTGAATTTACCACAGATGGACTCCAATCAATAGAAATGTCTAAAAACCTGTTTGTTGCAACAAAAAAGATCTACAACATTTTCATCCCATCGGTGGATTTTTCTTTATTGCAACAAATAATGGAAACTGTGTTCTTCGAATAAATTATGAATAACGAATGCTTTTGAATGTACAAGGGGCACGTGATATCATGTACAGTGGGGGAAAAAAGTATTTAGTCAGATACCAATTGTGCAAGTTCTCCCACTTAAAAAGATGAGAGAGGCCTGTAATTTTCATCATAGGTACACGTCAACTATGACAGACAAAATGAGAAAAAATAATCCAGAAAATCACATTGTAGGATTTTTAATGAATTTATTTGCAAATGATGGTGGAAAATAAGTATTTGGTCAATAACAAAAGTTTCTCAATACTTTGTTATATACCCTTTGTTGGCAATGACACAGGTCAAACGTTTTCTGTAAGTCTTCACAAGGTTTTCACACACTGTTGCTGGTATTTTGGCCCATTCCTCCATGCAGATCTCATCTAGAGCAGTGATGTTTTGGGGCTGTCGCTGGGCAACACAGACTTTCAACTCCCTCCAAAGATTTTCTATGGGGTTGAGATCTGGAGACTGGCTAGGCCACTCCAGGACCTTGAAATGCTTCTTACGAAGCCACTCCTTCGTTGCCCGGGCGGTGTGTTTGGGATCATTGTCATGCTGAAAGACCCAGCCACGTTTCATCTTCAATGCCCTTGCTGATGGAAGGAGGTTTTCACTCAAAATCTCACGATACATGGCCCCATTCATTCTTTCCTTTACACGGATCAGTCATCCTGGTCCCATTGCAGAAAAACAGCCCCAAAGCATGATGTTTCCACCCCCATGCTTCACAGTAGGTATGGTGTTCTTTGGATGCAACTCAGCATTCTTTGTCCTCCAAACACAACGAGTTGAGTTTTTACCAAAAAGTTCTATTTTGGTTTCATCTGACCATATGACATTCTCCCAATCCTCTTCTGGATCATCCAAATGCACTCTAGCAAACTTCAGACGGGCCTGGACATGTACTGGCTTAAGCATGGGGACACGTCTGCAGGATTTGAGTCCCTGGCGGCGTAGTGTGTTACTGATGGTAGGCTTTGTTACTTTGGTCCCAGCTCTCTGCAGGTCATTCACTAGGTCCCCCTGTGTGGTTCTGGGATTTTTGCTCACCGTTCTTGTGATCATTTTGACCCCACAGGGTGAGATCTTGCGTGGAGCCCCAGATCGAGGGAGATTATCAGTGGTCTTGTATGTCTTCCATTTCCTAATAATTGCTCCCACAGTTGATTTCTTCAAACCAAGCTGCTTACCTATTGCAGATTCAGTCTTCCCAGCCTGGTGCAGGTCTACAATTTTGTTTCTGGTGTCCTTTGACAGCTCTTTGGTCTTGGTCATAGTGGAGTTTGGATTGTGACTGTTTGAGGTTGTGGACAGGTGTATTTTATACTGATAACAAGTTCAAACAGGTGCCATTATTACAGGTAACGAGTGGAGGACAGAGGAGCCTCTTAAAGCAGAAGTTACAGGTCTGTGAGAGCCAGAAATCTTGCTTGTTTGTAGTTGACCAAATACTTATTTTCCACCATAATTTGCAAATAAATTCATAAAAAATCCTACAATGTGATATTCTGGATTTATTTTTCTCAATTTGTCTGTCATAGTTGACGTGTACCTATGATGAAAATTACAGGCCTCTCTCATCTTTTTAAGTGGGAGAACTTGCACAATTGGTGGCTGACTAAATACTTTTTCCCCCCACTGTAACTATAAAGCACCAGTCCACATTTAATTCTAAATGCTTATTTTACTGCTTATTTTACAAAACCCTTGTTTATTCTTGCAGGACAAGCACTTTCCTGACTTTCAAGAATGGCTGAAGAATGCCTGAATTGCTTTGCCTTGCTTTTCTGGTTGGCTGGCAAGTTTCACCATCCAATTATTAAAGATTGGCACGGACCGTGGCAATACGTTGGCACATGAGAATTATTAGAATATGGCACATTTCTGTAAATTAATGCATTCTATCCAAGCTGGTTTTTGCGGGCATGAAACCCTTAGGTGGGATACAGGCTGTGGGCTACCCAAGACATGAAACCCATAGGTGGGATACAGGCTGCGGGCTACCCAAGACATGAAACCCATAGGTGGGATACAGGCTGCGGGCTACCCAAGACATGAAACACATAGGTGGGATACAGGCTGTTGCCAATTTATTAATGCACAATTTGCCTAAATGGGTAATGGAAACATTTCAACCACTACATTCTTTTTCGACACTGTAGGTTTTTGTAAACGTCGTTACGTCAAGCTGTTTTTATCGGCACAAGATAGTTATATGGAAACGCACCCTAGCATGCAATCTCCAGTGCCCTCCTGAATTATTTGCACCAATTATTTGGTAAATATAAACAAAAAAGCTTGTGATTATCAGCTTGGTCTGACACTCAAAATATCATGTGATATTTAATTATGTAAAAATTGTAAAAAGAAAAAAAACTCATCAAGAAATAATTATTTTATTCAAAAAACATGCATGTAACAATTATTGGCACCTGTGCATTTTGTACTTTGCGCAGCCAACCCTTTGCCAAGCTAACAGCTCTGCGTCGTCTCCTATAATGTTTGATGAGGTGGGAGAACACATAGGAAGGCATCTGAGACCATTCCTCCATACAGCAACTCTCCAGATCCTTCAGAGTCCTTGGTCCTCTTCACCCCACAGGTTTTCAAATGGGGTTTAGGTCAGGGGACTGGTATGGCTATTGCAAAAGCTTGATTATATGGTCAGTGAACCATTTTTGTGTGGATTTGGAGGTATGCTTTGATTCGTTGTCCTGCTGGAAGATACAATGATGACCCAGTTTTAGCCTCCTGGTAGAGTTTTACGGATACAGGATCTCACTTTGTCCTGTTCCATGTGAGTATCTATTACTGTGGTGTCTTGTCTGCTATTGTCTAGTCACTCTTGGCTGATTAGTCCCTATTTTACCCATGTTTGTTTGTGCCTGGGAAAGGGGGATTTTTAGGAAGTTGCCCTTGGGCATACACTACCCGTAGGAAAACTTTAGCACTAGCTAGACCTGAGGGACCATCCACTATTTTTGTATAGTTAGTAGCAAGCTAAGCGGTTCTTGAGGCAGGCCGGATCAGTTTTTGAATTTATTATTTCATTCCTTGGGTCCAGCTCAGCCCCTTTTCCCAAACCGTTTACCGTGTGTTTAAAATAAACGTTTTGTGTTTGACGGTAGGATTGGTTGTCTGTGTATTTTCTCACTGTTCCTTTTCACTATTCTAATTCGCATGAGTTATGTTACGGGTCTCTTTACCATCCACCCTTTTAAAGCCACATGGTTCGTAACACAGAGGAAGACAGGTTTTGGCGTAAAACCTCCTGGTACTTAATGGAGTCCATGATGCCTTGTATCTTAACAAGATTCCCAGGGCCTTTGGAATTTAAACAGCCCCACAACGTCACAGATCCAGCCCCACAACGTCACAGATCCACCACCATACTTCACAGATCCACCGCCATACTTCACAGATCCACCACCATACTTCACAGATCCACCACCATACTTCACAGATCCACCACCATACTTCACAGATCCACCGCCATACTTCACAGATCCACCGCCATACTTCACAGATCCACCACCATACTTCACAGATCCACCACCATACTTCACAGATCCACCACCATACTTTACAGATCCACCGCCATACTTCACAGATCCACCACCATACTTCACAGATCCACCACCATACTTCACAGATCCACCGCCATACTTCACAGATCCACCACCATACTTCACAGATCCACCGCCATACTTCACAGATCCACCACCATACTTCACAGATCCACCGCCACACTTCACAGATCCACCGCCATACTTCACAGATCCACCACCATACTTCACAGTGGGGATTAGGTTATTTTTTGCATGACCATGGCTCTTTTTACTCCTAACCCACCTCTGGTGTTTGTTGCCAAAAAGCTATATTTTAGTCTCATCAGACCATAGAACCTGGTTCCAATGACGTTTAGCAAACTCCAGGTGCTTATGTTTGGTGACAGCCGAAGCTTTCTTCTGGCAACCGGTCCAAATAACTTGTTAGCATTGAGGTGGCGTCTAATTGTAGTTTTGGAGACTTATTGACCCCAAGATGTAACCAACTTCTGCAATTCTCCAACTGTGATCCTTGGAGATGTTTTTTCCGCTTCAACCATCCTTCTCACTGTGCGTGGGGGAAAAATACACTTGCATCCTCTTCCAGGCAGGTTCATCACAGCTCCTGTTTTAAATGTCAAAATGATTGCCTTAGCTACCCATCTCCACTACTATCTTTTTATAGCCATTGCCTGATTTGTGAAGGTCAAAAACATTTTACATTTTAGTCATTTAGCAGACGCTCTTATCCAGAGCGACTTACAGTAAGTGAATGCATACATGTTTTTTAATTTTTTTTATACTGGCCCCCCGTGGGAAACGAACCCACATCCCTGCCGACCAAACCCTCCCCTACCTTGGACGACGCTGGACCAATTGTGCGCCGCCCATGGGTCTCCCGGTTGCGGCCCATCTGCGACAGAGCCTGGACTCTAACCATGATCTCTAGTGGCACAGCTGGCACTGCCTTAGACCACTGCGTCACTCGGGAGTCGAAAACCTTTTGTCTCGTTTCATTTGTGTGTTCTTTGGCCTTTCCCATGTTGATGGATGACTAAGGGAGTTTAGCCTGTGTGTCACCTCATATTTATACCCCAGTGAAACAGGAAGTCATGGATATACATAAGAGTTCCCAAAGACTCAGTTTAACTTTAAAAAGTACAATCTTAATTGGAATATACATTTAATTCGATTTTGTTCATAATTTCTAGGGGTGCCAATAATTGTGACGCATGTTTTAACATTTTAACATTTTGTCATTTAGCAGACGCTCTTATCCAGAGCGACTTAAAGTTAGTGAGTGCATACATTATTATTATTATTTTTTAAATAAATATTTATTGATGAATTATTTTCTTTCTTTTAACTATTTTAACTAAATGAAAGGTTAGATGATATTTTGAGTGTAAGATCAAGATGATAAACAACAATTACATTTTTTTCAGAGCCTTTTTTGTTCATACAGTATTTACCTAACGTAATTCAGGAGGGCGCTGCATTTATCTATGAAAACGTTCTAAATGTCTGGACAACTGGAAACATACAGAAGCTGTCTACAGCTTGTCGACAGAAAATCACTGGACAACTGGAAACATACAGAAGCTATCTACAGCTTGCTGCGTACTGTAACTTCAGACCAACCAATCAGCCTACAGCACTGCACACGCACCCGTCGTTACTATGACGACTAGCATACCCATGTCAGTAAAGAGTGCTTTCTGAACACACACAAAATAACTAAATACAACCGGGCATGATGACACCCTGCTGCCCCCAGTCCGCCTGGCCTTGCTGCTATTCCAGTTTCAACTGTTCTGCCTGCGGTTACGAAACCCCTACCTGTCCCAGACCTGCTGTTTTCAACTCTAAATGATCGGCTATGAAAAGCCAACTGAGAGACCTGAGCCCTAGGACCATACGTCGGGACTACCGGCCGTGGTGACTCCTTGCTGTCCCCAGTCCGCCTGGCCTTGCTGCTATTCCAGTTTAAACTGTTCTGCCTGCGGTTATGGAACCCCTACCTGTCCCAGACCTGCTGTTTTAAACTCTAATGATCGGCTATGAAAAGCCAACTGAGATTTATTCCTGATTATTATTTGACCATGCTTGTCACTTATGAACATTTTTGAACATCTTGGCATGGTTCTGTTATAATCTCCACCCGGCACAGCCAGAAGAGGACTGGCCACCCCTCATAGCCTGGTTCCTCTCTAGGTTTCTTCCTAGGTTTTGCCTTTCTAGGGAGTTTTTCCTAGCCACCGTGCTTCTACACCTGCATTACTAGCTGTTTGGGGTTTTAGGCTGGGTTTCTGTACAGCACTTCGAGATATTAGCTGATGTAAGAAGGGCTATATAAAATAAAATTGATTGATTGATTGAACTAAACAATACTCAGGTAAAAAAGGGTTCTTAAACATCAGGGCTGAAGATGAGATGCAACAACAATAGTTTATTTTCAGTTTCTTAGATCTCCAATACACAACTAGAGAAGTACGTTTCCTGGATAAAATACGGTGTGCTTGTTATCTTGTTTTAAAGTATTAATGTTTGTGAATTAAGTTATAGTAGTGGTAGTGGCTGCAGTAGTAATGGTGGTGACTGGTTATACAGTGGGGAAAACAAGTGTTTAGTCAGCCACCAATTGTGCAAGTTCTCCCACTTAAAAAGATGAGAGAGGCCTGTAATTTTCATCATAGGTACACGTCAACTATGACAGACAAATTGAGGGAAAAAATCCAGAAAATCACATTGTAGGATTTTTATGAATTTATTTCCAAATTTTGGTGGAAAATAAGTATTGTGCAAGAACTTGCACAATTGGTGGCTGACTAAATACTTTTTTCCCCACTGTAGTTGAAAAAGTAGGTAGATTGACAAATTGATTGATTGGCTTGATTAATTGGTTGGTTGATTTGGTAGGATAGCCTGAACATGTGGAAGTTGGTTTGGAGTGTATAGCTTGAACGGATCAAAAGTTACTGTTAGACGTTATAGATATATTTATAAAGATATAGGTTATAAACGTTTTTAAGATTGTGAAGTTAGGATAGCCTGAACATGAAAAAGTTGGTTTGGTGTCTCTACCTTAAAATGTTCACAAGTTCCTGTTGGTGAGTTATTTTATGCTAATGTTTGCTAATTTATGTTGTTATAGTTGATACAGATATTAAAGAATTTAAAGTTAGGGTAGCCTGAATGTTTTCTAGTTGGTCTTTTAGCTTAATTGGCCAAGGAGCAGGACCAATTAGAATTTCTACCTCTGTATTCCTGGCATATTTATATACAGTGCCTTTGGAAAGTATTCAGATCCCTTGACTTTATCCACATGTTGCTACGTTATTTATTTATTTATAGCTTTATTCTAAAATTGATTAAAATAAAATAAAAAATAATCCTCATCAATCTACACACAATACCCCATAATGACAAAGCAAAAACAGGTTTAGAGAAATGTTTGCACATTTATAAAAAAAAAAAAAAATTTACATAAGTATTCAGACCTTTTGCTATGAGACTCGAAATTGAGCTCAGGTGCATCCTGTTTCCATTGATCATCTTTGAGATGTTTCTACAACTTGATTGGAGTCCACCTGTGGTAAATTCAATTGATTAGACATGATTTGGAAAGGCACACACCTGTCTATATAAGGTCCCACAGGTGACAGTGCATGTCAGGGTAAAAACCAAGACGTGAGGTCGAAGGAATTGTCTGTAGAGCTCCGAGACAGGATTGTGTCGAGGCACAGATCTGGGGAAGGGTACCAAAAAATGTCTGCAGCATTGAAGGTCCCCAGAAACACGGTGGCCTCCATCATTCTTAAATGGAAGAAGTTTGGAACCACCAAGACTCTTCCTAGAGCTGGCCGCCCGGCCAAACTGAGCAATCGGGGGAGAAGGGCCTTGGTCAGGGAGGTGACCAAGAACCCGATGGTCACTCTGACAGAGCTCCAGAGTTCCTCTGTGGAGATGGGAGAACCTTCCAGAAGGACAACCATCTCTGCAGCACTCCACCAATCAGGCCTTTATGGTTATAGTTGACATCATTATCTCATGCTAATTTATGCAAATGCATATAGTTATAGTTGATCAAGGTTTTTGTAGATTTTGAAGTTAGGATTGCCAGAACATGTGAAAGTTGTTTTGGTGTCTAACTTAAACGGTTCAAGAGTTACTGTTGGTGAGTTATTGTATGCTAATTTATGCACATTTATATAGTCATATTTGATCAAAAGAAAATTAATTTGAAGAAAATTGACAAATTGGTTTGTTGTCTCTAGCTTGAACAGTTCAAAAGTTGTTGTTGATTAGTTAATTTATGCAAACATCTGCACATTAATATAGTTATAGTTGATAAAGATTTATTTTAAATAATTTGTAGTTAGGATAGCCGGTTCTCTAGCTTGAACGGCTCAAGAGTTACTGTTGTTGAGTTAGTTTATGATAATTTATGGAAATGTTATTGTTGCTAAAAGTTATTAAGAATTGGAAGTAGGAAATTGCCTGAACATGTGAAAGTTGGTTAAGGCAGTGAGTTGCTGAGTAACAGCTTATTCTAAAACATTTATGATATCAGTTTAGTAAAATTACTTTGTTGATTTGTTTCCTGAATGACCATTGAGGAGGAGCTGGAGAAACTGAAGTAATGCTGTAATGAACTCAGCGTTCTAATGGGAGCAGTTCTGGGGTTAAAGTTCCCCAATGTTCCTCTAAAGAAGCATTTAAAAAAGCAAGATGACTCTCTTTTGTATCGTTCTACCATCAGGGAAATAAAGTGATATTATTATTGGACATGTTTTGGATACGGTAGCTGGCTACATCAGCATGTAGTTAGCAGCTCACCAGTGAACCTCTTTACAGTGTTTACATAGATTTACATGTACATTTACGTCATTTAGCAGACACTCTTATCCAGAGCGACTTACAAATTGGTGCATTCACCTTATAGCCAGTGGGATAACCACTTTACAATGTTTTTTTTTTTTTTTTTGGGGGGGGGGGGGGTGGGGTAAGGGGTGGGGGGGGGGGGGGGGGGGGGGGGGGGGTTGGAGTAAAGGGGTGGGGGGTAGAAGGATTACTTTATCCTATCCCAGGTATTCCTTAAAGAGGTGGGGTTTCAAATGTCTCCGGAAGGTGGTGAGTGACTCCGCTGTCCTGGCGTCGTGAGGGAGCTTGTTCCACCATTGGGGTGCCAGAGCAGCGAACAGTTTTGACTGGGCTGAGCGGGAACTATGCTTCCGCAGAGATAGGGGAGCCAGCAGGCCAGAGGTGGATGAACGCAGTGCCCTCGTTTGGGTGTAGGGACTGATCAGAGCCTGAAGGTACGGAGGTGCTGTTCCCCTCACAGCTCCGTAGGCAAGCACCATGGTCTTGTAGCAGATGCGAATTTCAACTGGAAGCCAGTGGAGTGTGCAGAGGAGCGGGGTGACGTGAGAGAACTTGGGAAGGTTGAACACCAGACGGGCTGCGGCATTCTGGATGAGTTGTAGGGGTTTAATGGCACAGGCAGGGAGCCCAGCCAACAGCGAGTTGCAGTAATCCAGACGGGAGATGACAAGTGCCTGGATTAGGACCTGTGCCGCTTCCTGTGTAAGGCAGGGTCATATATAGTATATTACTATACTATATTATTATTGGACATGTTTTGGATACGGTAGCTGGCTACATCAGCATGTAGTTAGCATCTCACCAGCAGGTGTATCGGTGATGTAATGCAAACACTCAGCATATACAGTACAGTATGATGTGGTGTGGCCTGCAGCACTCCATCTCATGTCTATCAATGCAATAGGCTCCACGCCTGGGTAAATACCAGCCAGTAACGACCAGTCTCTCTAGTCAGACGGGTTGCCTCCCAATGTTCCAGCATACACTGCACTGTACCCATACACAGAAAATAAGTCAAGTCCGTGTGTAAGTCGCTGTGGATAAAAGTGTATGCTAAATGGCATATTATTATTAATATTATTATATTAATACTGTTGCCTTAGGTCTGGTATATTAATACTGTTGCCTTAGGTCTGGTGTTTCCGAGACTGAGGGCTTGTTTGTTCAATCTGTCTGTGTGGCTGAAGTTCAGCATGATTGTGCAAATTGAAATGTAAACACCGCTGAATGAATGAGACGTCATTCATTCAGTGAGGAGAGAGAGACGTCATTCATTTAGTGAGGAGAGAGAGACGTCATTCATTCAGTGAGGAGAGAGAGAGACGTCATTCATTCAGTGAGGAGAGAGAGACGTCATTCATTCAGTGAGGAGATAGAGACGTCATTCATTCAGTGAGGAGAGAGAGACGTCATTCATTCAGTGAGGAGAGAGAGAGACGTCATTCATTCAGTGAGGAGAGAGAGACGTCATTCATTCAGTGAGGAAAGAGAGACGTCATTCACTCAGTGAGGAGAGAGAGAGATGTCATTCATTCAGTGAGGAGAGAGAGAGAGACGTCATTCATTCAGTGAGGAGAGAGAGACGTCATTCATTTAGTGAGGAGAGAGAGACGTCATTCATTCAGTGAGGAGAGAGAGAGACGTCATTCATTCATTGAGGAGAGAGAGACGTCATTCATTCAGTGAGGAGAGAGAGATGTCATTCATTCAGTGAGGAGAGAGCGACGTCATTCATTCAGTGAGGAGAGAGAGACGTCATTCATTCAGTGAGGAGAGAGAGACGTCATTCATTCAGTGAGGAGAGAGAGACGTCATTCATTAAGTGAGGAGAGAGAGATGTCATTCATTCAGTGAGGAGAGAGCGACGTCATTCATTCAGTGAGGAGAGAGAGACGTCATTCATTCAGTGAGGAGAGAGAGAGACGTCATTCATTCAGTGAGGAGAGAGAGACGTCATTCATTCAGTGAGAAGAGAGAGAGACGTCATTCATTCAGTGAGGAGAGAGAGACGTCATTCATTCAGTGAGAAGAGAGAGAGACGTCATTCATTCAGTGAGGAGAGAGAGAGACGTCATTCATTCAGTGAGGAGATAGAGAGAGACGTCATTTATTCGGTGAAGAAAGAGAGAGACGTCATTCATTAAGTGAGGCGAGAGAGACGTCATTCTTTAAGTGAGGAGAGAGAGACGACATTCATTCAGTGAGGAAAGAGAGAGATACATCATTCATTCAGTGAGGAGAGAGAGACGTCATTCATTAAGTGAGGTGAGAGAGACGTCATTCTTTAAGTGAGGAGAGAGAGACGACATTCATTTAGTGAGGAGAGAGAGACGTCATTCATTCAGTGAGGCGAGAGAGACGTCATTCATTAAGTGAGGAGAGAGAGAGAGACGTCATTCATTCAGTGAGGAGAGAGAGACGTCATTCATTTAGTGAGGAGAGAGAGACGTCATTCATTTAGTGAGGAGAGAGAGACATCATTCATTCAGTGAGGCGAGAGAGACGTCATTCATTCAGTGAGGAGAGAGAGACGTCATTCATTCAGTGAGGAGAGAGAGACGTCATTCATTCAGTGAGGCGAGAGAGACGTCATTCATTAAGTGAGGAGAGAGAGAGAGACGTCATTCATTCAGTGAGGAGAGAGAGAGAGACGTCATTCATTCAGTGAGGAGAGAGAGACGTCATTCATTTAGTGAGGAGAGAGAGACGTCATTCATTCAGTGAGGAGAGAGAGAGAGACGTCATTCATTCAGTGAGAAGAGAGAGACGTCATTCATTCAGTGAGGAGAGAGAGAGAGACGTCATTCATTCAGTGAGAAGAGAGAGACGTCATTCATTCAGTGAGGAGAGAGAGAGAGACGTCATTCATTCAGTGAGAAGAGAGAGACGTCATTCATTCAGTGAGGCGAGAGAGACGTCATTCATTAAGTGAGGAGAGAACCCCCTAGCGCCCCGTCCTAATAAAACAGACCTTGGTTGTCCCCCCCTAGCACCCCATTCTAATTCCTCAGACATTGGTTGACCCCCCCCCTTCCCCCCAGCACCCCATCCTAAATAAACAGAGCTTGGTTGACCACCCCCCCCCCCCTCTCCCTAGCACCCCATCTTAATTAAATATTTGACTGACCTTCATGTCTTAAAGTAATGATGGACTGTCGTTTCTCTTTGCTTATTTGAGCTGTTCTTGCCATAATATGGACTTGGTGTCACGGTTTCGGCCGAGGCTGCTCCTCCTCCTTGTTCGGGCAGGCTTCGGCGGTCGTCGTCTCCGGAGTACTAGCTGCCACCGTTGAATGTTTCTATGTTCGTTTGGTTTTGTCTTTATTATGTACACCTGTTTTCGTTTAGCGCTAATTAGTGTCCTATAAGTTCTCGTTGTGTTTGTCAGGTGTTGTGTGTGATTGTTTCGCTGTCGTGTTTGTGCGCTACTGTTTACCGTTTGCTCCTTGGAGCTTTCCTCCTCTGTTTAGGAGGGTATTTATCGCACATGTTTAATGCGCCCTTTTGTTTACGCCTGTGTGCGGATTTTCTCGCCTCCGGGCTTTTGGTTCGTGTATTTGAGTGTGCTTTCACTAAAGTCTTTTGGACTTATTTTCTGCGTCCTGCGCCTGATTCCTGCACCACACCCACCTACAGCACCCACTGACACTTGGTCTTTTACCAAATAGGTCTATCTTCTGTATACCCCCCCTACCTTGTCACAACACAACTGATTGGCTCAAACGCATTAAGAAGGAAATAAATTCCACAGTTTAACTTTTAACAAGGCACACCTGTTAATTTAAATGCATTCCAGGTGACAACCTCATGAAGCTGTGTCACGGTTTCGGCCGAGGCTGCCTCTCTTCCTTGCTCGGGCAGGCTTCGGCGTTCGTCGTCTCCGGAATACTAGCTGCCACCGTTGAATGTTTCTATGTTCGTTTGCTTTTGTCTGATTGTTGTACACCTGTTTCTCGTTTAGTGTAATTAGTGTCCTATAAGTTCTCGTTGTGTTTTGTCTAGTGTTGTGTGTTATTGTTTTCACTGTCGTGGTTGTTGCTAGACGTATTTTGCATTTTGCTCGGTTGAGCTGTTCCTCCATAGTTTGGAGTGTTTTTGTCGCACCTGTTTGTGCGCGCGTATTTGTTTCGCCTGCGTGCGGAGTTTCGCCTTCGGGCTATTTAGTGTTTGCACTGTGAGTATTCACTAAAGTCTTTGGAATATACTTCTGCGTCCTGCGCCTGATTCCACCACCACACCCACCTACTACATCCCTGACAAGCTGGTTGAGAGAATGCCAAGATTGTGCAAAGCTGTCATCAAAGCAAAGGGTGGCTATTTGAAGAATCTCAAATATAAAATATATTTTGATTTGTTTAACACTTTTTTGGTTACTACATGATTCCATGTGTGTTATTTCATAGTTTTGATGTCTTCACTATTATTCTACAATGTAGAAATAAAGAAAAACCCTTGAATGAGTAGTTGTGTCCAGACTTTTGACTAGTTGTGTACTTTCATAACAAGTGTCCTTACTGCTTATAAAACCTTCTGGTAAAGACGTCTTTCCTTAAGACACTGATGTAGGAGACACAGTGATCAGAGCGTGGCCAATTCTTTTCCTCTGGAGTCACAGTGGTGAATCCTGTGATGCTCTGTCCTCTCAACACACTTCTCCTCTCACCCCCCCCCCCCCTCACACCCGTGTCCCTAATAAGAGAGTGTGTTTGATGGGTTTATGTCAGTGATCCTCCATGGTGTCCGTGTGACCAGGCACAGGGCCCAGAATGACCCAGTTTAGCTATTACACTGGGCCTGTTGTTCCCCAGTCTCTCCTCTGGCATTTACATAGCACCACAGGGTCAGGATTTTTTAAATGTGGTTCAGTTGGTAGAGTATGGTACTTGCAACGCCAAGCATCCTGGGTTCGATTCCCGCTTGGGGCCACCCCATACGAAATACGTTCTACTCCATAGCGGACATAACCACATGCACTAACACCAGACTACCACATGGTGGGGCTCTGAGCACAACAGAGGAGCCGGAAAAGTGCTGCTAGTGGTGGATAGTGAGGGAATGAGTATGCCTCACACACACTGGCCCATTAAACTGGCCTTGGGTCAGTGTCTAGACACAACCCCTATTCTACACCACCACCCAACCCAGGGGGGAAGTTGACCCTAGACACTGATTGTGGGTAAGTTTAGCATTTCCCTCACTAAGGTTACGTTTGGGGGAGGGGAAGATGATCCTAGATCTTTACCTAGGGGAAACGTCACCTTGGCACACATCTTCAACTGAGAGCACACCTTGAGACTCCCCTAACCCAACCCATCATAACCTAACCTAACCTAACCTAACCTAACCTAACCTAACCCAGCCCAACCTAACCCAGCCTAACCTAACCTAACCCAACCCAGCATAACCTAACCCAACCTAACCCAACCTAACCTAACCTAACCTAACCTAGCCTAGCCTAACCTAACCTAACCTAGCCTAACCTAACCTAACCTAACCTAGCCTAGCCTAGCCCAACCTAACCTAACCTAGCCTAACCTAACCCAACCTAACCTAACCTAACCTAACCTAACCTAACCTAACCTAACCTAACCTAACCTAACCTAACCTAACCTAACTAAACTAACCTAACCTAACCTAACCTAACCTAACCTAGCCTAACCTAACCTAGCCCAACCTAACCTAACCTAGCCTAACCTAACCTAGCCCAACCTAACCTAACCTAACCTAACCTAACCTAACCTAACCCAGCCTAACCTAACCCAGCCCAACCTAACCCAGCCTAACCCAGCCCAACCTAACCCGGCCTAACCTAGCCCAACCTAACCCAGCCTAACCTAACCCAGCCTAACCTAACCCAGCCCAACCTAACACAGCCTAACCTAGCCTAACCTAACCCAGCCCAACCTAACCCAGCCTAACCTAACCCAGCCCAACCTAACCCAGCCCAACCTAACCCAGCCCATCCTAACCCAGCCCAACCTAACCCAGCCCAACCCAACCTAACCCAGCCCAACCCAACCTAACCCAACCTAACCTAACCTAACCTAACCTAACCCAACCTAACCTAATCAACGTGTAACCCAACCTAACCTAACCTAACCTAACCTAACCCAGCCTAACCTAACCTAACCCAACCTAACCTAACCTAACCTAACCTAACCTAACCTAACCCAGCCTAACCTAACCTAACCCAGCCTAACCTAACCCAACCTAACCTAACCCAACCTAACCCAACCTAACCTAATCAACATTTAACCCAACCTAACCTAACCTAACCTAACCCAGCATAACCTAACCCAACCTAACCTAACCCAACCTAACCTAACCCAACCTAACCTAACCTAACCTAACCGAACCTAACCTAATCAACATGTAACCCAACCTAACCTAACCTAACCCAGCCTAACCTAACCCAACCTAACCTAACCCAACCTAACCTAACCTAACCTAACCTAACCTAACCTAACCCAACCTAACCTAACCTAATCTACATGTAACCCATCCAAACCTAACCTAACCCAGCCTAACCTAACCCAACCTAACCTAATCTACATGTAACCCAACCTAACCTAACCCAGCCTAACCTAACCCAGCCTAACCTAACCCAACCTAACCCAACCTAACCCAACCTAACCTAACCTAACCTAGCCTAACCTAACCTAACCTAACCTAACCTAACCTAACCTAACCTAGCCTAACCTAGCCTAACCTAACCCAGCCCAACCTAACATAACCTAACCTAGCCTAACCTAACCTAACCTAACCTAGCCTAACCTAGCCCAACCTAACCTAACCTGGCCAGCCCAACCTAAACTAGCCCAACCTAACCGAACCTAACCTAACCTAACCTAACCTAACCTAACCTAACCCAGCCTAACCTAACCCAACCTAACCTAATCTACATGTAACCCAACCTAACCTAACCCAGCCTAACCCAGCCTAACCTAACCCAACCTAACCCAACCTAACCCAACCTAACCTAACCTAGCCTAGCCTAACCTAACCTAACCTAACCTAGCCTAACCTAGCCTAACCTAACCCAGTCCAACCTAACCTAACCTAGCCTAACCTAACTTAACCTAACCTAGCCTAACCTAACCTAGCCCAACCTAACCTAACCTGACCCAGCCCAAACCTAACCTAACCTAACCTAACCTAACCTAACCTAACCCAGCCTAACCTAACCCAGCCCAACCTAACCGAGCCTAACCTAACCCAGCCCAACCTAACCCATCCTAACCTAGCCCAACCTAACCCAGCCTAACCTAACCCAGCCTAACCTAACCCAGCCTAACCTAATCCAGCCTAACCTAGCCTAACCTAACCCAGCCCAACCCAACCCAGCCCAACCTAACCCAGCCCAACCTAACCCAGCCCAACCTAACCCAGCCCAACCTAACCCAGCCTAACCTAACACAGCCCAACCTAACCCAGCCCAACCTAACCCAGCCCAACCTAACCCAGCCCAACCTAACCCAGCCTAACCTAACACAGCCTAACCTAACCCAGCCCAACCTAACCCAGCCTAACCTAACCCAGCCCATCCTAACCCAGCCCAACCTAACCCAGCCCAACCTAACCCAACCTAACCTAACCCAGCCTAACCTAACCCAACCTAACCCAACCTAACCTAACCTAACCTAACCCAACCTAACCTAATCTACATGTAACCCATCCAAACCTAACCTAACCCAGCCTAACCTAACCCAACCTAACTCAACCTAACCTAATCTACATGTAACCCAACCTAACCTAACCCAGCCTAACCTAACCCAGCCTAACCTAACCCAACCTGACCTAACACAACCTAACCTAACCCAGCCTAACCTAACCCAGCCAAACCCACCCAACCTAACCTAACCCAACCCAACCCAAACAACCCAACCTAACCTAACCCAGCCTAACCCAGCCTAACCTAACCCAACCTAACCTAACCCAACCTAACCTAACCCAACCTAACGTAACCCAACCTAACCTAACCTAACCCAGCCTAACCTAACCCAGCCTAACCTAACCCAGCCTAACCTAACCCAGCCTAACCTAATCTACATGTAACCTGACCTAACCCAATCCAACCTAATCTATATGTAACCTAACCTAACCCAATCCAACCTAACCCAGCCTAATTTAACCTAACCTACATGTAACCTAACCTAACCCAGCCTAACCTAACCCAACCTATGGCTCTCCTTACTGCCACTAATACCTGATCTGGGATCACCTGCTGCTGTCAGGGCTCTCCTTACTGCCACTAATATCTGATCTGGGATCACCTGCTGCTGTCAGGGCTCTCCTTACTGCCACTAATACCTGATCTGGGATCACCTGCTGCTGTCAGGGCTCTCCTTACTGCCACTAATACCTGATCTGGGATCACCTGCTGCTGTCAGGGCTCTCCTTACTGCCACTAATACCTGATCTGGGATCACCTGCTGCAGGTATCTTAACAGCACCAGTGAGAGGAGTCTACTACCTCAGATTCACTGCCTTTGATTATCACACTACCAATTACAGGTGTATATGCCTGTACCATAATGACAAGAAGGTTATGTATAACTCTAAATGATTTGGCCCATGGGTGTAATGCATTGTCTCTAGAGCTAGAGAAGGGGATGGGGTCTACATACCCTCAGGCAAGGGGCTCTATTGTACTCCTGATAATCTACATACCCTCAGGCACCATGCTGTAACTACTCTCTAGTGTATCCTTCCCTGTGTGAGGGGAGCACCATGCTATGACTACTCTCTAGTGTATCCTTCCCTGTGTGAGGGGATCACCATGCTGTAACTACTCTCTAGTGTATCCTTCCCTGTGTGAGGGGAGCACCATGCTATAACTACTCGCTAGTGTATCCTTCCCTGTGTGAGAGGAGCACCATGCTGTAACTACTCTCTAGTGTATCCTTCCCTGTGTGAGGGGAGCAGACTACTCTCTAGTGTATCCTTCCCTGTGTGAGAGGAGCAGACTACTCTCTAGTGTATCCTTCCCTGTGTGAGGGGAGCACCATGCTGTAACTACTCTCTAGTGTATCCTTCCCTGTGTGAGGGGAGCAGACTACTCTCTAGTGTATCCTTCCCTGTGTGAGAGGAGCACCATGCTGTAACTACTCTCTAGTGTATCCTTCCCTGTGTGAGGGGAGCAGACTACTCTCTAGTGTATCCTTCCCTGTGTGAGAGGAGCACCATGCTGTAACTACTCTCTAGTGTATCCTTCCCTGTGTGAGGGGAGCACCATGCTGTAACTACTCTCTAGTGTATCCTTCCCTGTGTGAGAGGAGCAGACTACTCTCTAGTGTATCCTTCCCTGTGTGAGAGGAGCACCATGCTGTAACTACTCTCTAGTGTATCCTTCCCTGTGTGAGAGGAGCACCATGCTGTAACTACTCTCTAGTGTATCCTTCCCTGTGTGAGAGGAGCACCATGCTATAACTACTCTCTAGTGTATCCTTCCCTGTGTGAGAGGAGCAGACTACTCTCTAGTGTATCCTTCCCTGTGTGAGGGGAGCACCATGCTATAACTACTCTCTAGTGTATACTTCCCTGTGTGAGGGGAGCACAATGCTGTAACTACTCTCTAGTGTATCCTTCCCTGTGTGAGGGGAGCACCATGCTATAACTACTCTCTAGTGTATCCTTCCCTGTGTGAGGGGAGCACCATGCTGTAACTACTCTCTAGTGTATCCTTCCCTGTGTGAGGGGAGCACCATGCTATGACTACTCTCTAGTGTATCCTTCCCTGTGTGAGGGGAGCACCATGCTGTAACTACTCTATAGTGTATCCTTCCCTGTGTGAGGGGAGCACCATGCTGTAACTACTCTCTAGTGTATCCTTCCCTGTGTGAGGGGAGCACCATGCTGTAACTACTCTCTAGTGTATCCTTCCATGTGTGAGGGGAGCACCATGCTGTAACTACTCTCTAGTGTATCCTTCCCTGTGTGAGGGGAGCACCATGCTGTAACTACTCTCTAGTGTATCCTTCCCTGTGTGAGGGGAGCACCATGCTATAACTACTCTCTAGTGTATCCTTCCCCGTGTGAGGGGAGCACCATGCTGTAACTACTCTCTAGTGTATCCTTCCCTGTGTGAGGGGAGAACCATGCTGTAACTACTCTCTAGTGTATCCTTCCCTGTGTAAGAGGAGCACCATGCTATAACTACTCTCTAGTGTATCCTTCCCTGTGTGAGAGGAGCACCTTGCTATAACTACTCTCTAGTGTATCCTTCCCTGTGTGAGAGGAGCACCATGCTGTAACTACTCTCTAGTGTATCCTTCCCTGTGTGAGAGGAGCACCATGCTGTACCTACTCTCTAGTGTATCCTTCCCTGTGTGAGAGGAGCACCATGCTATAACTACTCTCTAGTGTATCCTTCCCTGTGTGAGAGGAGCAGACTACTCTCTAGTGTATCCTTCCCTGTGTGAGGGGAGCACCATGCTATAACTACTCTCTAGTGTATCCTTCCCTGTGTGAGGGGAGAACCATGCTGTAACTACTCTCTAGTGTATCTTTCCCTGTGTGAGAGGAGCAGACTACTCTCTAGTGTATCCTTCCCTGTGTGAGGGGAGCACCATGCTGTAACTACTCTCTAGTGTATCCTTCCCTGTGTGAGAGGAGCAGACTACTCTCTAGTGTATCCTTCCCTGTGTGAGGGGAGCACCATGCTGTAACTACTCTCTAGTGTATCCTTCCCTGTGTGAGAGGAGCAGACTACTCTCTAGTGTACCCTCCCTGTGTGAGAGGAGCAACATGCTGTAACTACTCTCTAGTGTATCCTTCCCTGTGTGAGAGGAGCAGACTACTCTCTAGTGTATCCTTCCCTGTGTGAGGGCAGCACCATGCTGTAACTACTCTCTAGTGTATCCTTCCCTGTGTGATGGGGAGCACCATGCTGTAACTACTCTCTAGTGTATCCTTCCCTGTGTGAGGGGAGCACCATGCTGTAACTACTCTCTAGTGTATCCTTCCCTGTGTGAGGGGAGCACCATGCTGTAACTACTCTCTAGTGTATCCTTCCCTGTGTGAGAGGAGCAGACTACTCTCTAGTGTATCCTTCCCTGTGTGAGAGGAGCACCATGCTGTAACTACTCTCTAGTGTATCCTTCCCTGTGTGAGAGGAGCAGACTACTCTCTAGTGTATCCTTCCCTGTGTGAGGGGAGCACCATGCTGTAACTACTCTCTAGTGTATCCTTCCCTGTGTGAGAGGAGCAGACTACTCTCTAGTGTATCCTTCCCTGTGTGAGGGGAGCACCATGCTGTAACTACTCTCTAGTGTATACTTCCCTGTGTGAGGGGAGCACCATGCTATAACTACTCTCTAGTGTATCCTTCCCTGTGTGAGGGGAGCACCATGCTATAACTACTCTCTAGTGTATCCTTCCCTGTGTGAGAGGAGCACCATGCTATAACTACTCTCTAGTGTATCCTTCCCTGTGTGAGGGGAGCACCATGCTGTAACTACTCTCTAGTGTATCCTTCCCTGTGTGAGGGGAGCACCATGCTATAACTACTCTCTAGTGTATCCTTCCCTGTGTGAGAGGAGCACCATGCTGTAACTACTCTCTAGTGTATCCTTCCCTGTGTGAGAGGAGCAGACTACTCTCTAGTGTATCCTTCCCTGTGTGAGGGGAGCAGACTACTCTCTAGTGTATCCTTCCCTGTGTGAGGGGAGCACCATGCTGTAACTACTCTCTAGTGTATCCTTCCCTGTGTGAGGGGAGCACCATGCTGTAACCACTCTCTAGTGTATCCTTCCCTGTGTGAGGGGAGCACCATGCTGTAACCACTCTCTAGTGTATCCTTCCCTGTGTGAGGGGAGCACCATGCTATAACTACTCTCTAGTGTATCCTTCCCTGTTTGAGGGGAGCAGACTACTCTCTAGTGTATCCTTCCCTGTGTGAGGGGAGCACCATGCTATAACTACTCTCTAGTGTATCCTTCCCTGTGTGAGGGGAGCACCATGCTGTAACTACTCTCTAGTGTATCCTTCCCTGTGTGAGGGGAGCACCATGCTGTAACTACTCTCTAGTGTATCCTTCCCTGTGTGAGGTGAGCACCATGCTATAACTACTCTCTAGTGTATCCTTCCCTGTGTGAGAGGAGCACCATGCTGTAACTACTCTCTAGTGTATCCTTCCCTGTGTGAGAGGAGCACCATGCTGTAACTACTCTCTAGTGTATCCTTCCCTGTGTGAGGGGAGCAGACTACTCTCTAGTGTATCCTTCCCTGTGTGAGGGGAGCAACATGCTGTAACTACTCTCTAGTGTATCCTTCCCTGTGTGAGGGGAGCACCATGCTATAACTACTCTCTAGTGTATCCTTCCCTGTTTGAGGGGAGCAGACTACTCTCTAGTGTATCCTTCCCTGTGTGAGGGGAGCACCATGCTATAACTACTCTCTAGTGTATCCTTCCCTGTGTGAGGGGAGCACCATGCTGTAACTACTCTCTAGTGTATCCTTCCCTGTGTGAGGGGAGCACCATGCTGTAACTACTCTCTAGTGTATCCTTCCCTGTGTGAGGTGAGCACCATGCTATAACTACTCTCTAGTGTATCCTTCCCTGTGTGAGAGGAGCACCATGCTGTAACTACTCTCTAGTGTATCCTTCCCTGTGTGAGAGGAGCACCATGCTGTAACTACTCTCCAGTGTATCCTTCCCTGTGTGAGGGGAGCAGACTACTCTCTAGTGTATCCTTCCCTGTGTGAGGTGAGCACCATGCTGTAACTACTCTCTAGTGTATCCTTCCCTGTGTGAGAGGAGCACCATGCTGTAACTACTCTCTAGTGTATCCTTCCCTGTGTGAGAGGAGCAGACTACTCTCTAGTGTATCCTTCCCTGTGTGAGGGGAGCACCATGCTGTAACTACTCTCTAGTGTATCCTTCCCTGTGTGAGAGGAGCAGACTACTCTCTAGTGTATCCTTCCCTGTGTGAGGGGAGCACCATGCTGTAACTACTCTCTAGTGTATCCTTCCCTGTGTGAGGGGAGCAGACTACTCTCTAGTGTATCCTTCCCTGTGTGAGGGGAGCACCATGCTGTAACTACTCTCTAGTGTATCCTTCCCTGTGTGAGAGGAGCACCATGCTGTACCTACTCTCTAATGTATCCTTCCCTGTGTGAGGGGAGCAGACTACTCTCTAGTGTATCCTTCCCTGTGTGAGGGGAGCACCATGCTGTAACTACTCTCTAGTGTATCCTTCCCTGTGTGAGGGGAGCACCATGCTATAACTACTCTCTCTTGATATCTGACCACCAGCATGGCTCTAAAGTGCGACCAGTGCTTTTATTTTGGGACCACCTTGCGACCCAAATATTATCCAATAAAAAACTAAATGTGTAACAATATGTCGCCGCAACAATCAAATGTATTTATAAAGCCCTTTTTACATCAGCAGATGTCACAAAATGCTCATACAGAAACTCAGCCTAAAACCCCAAACAGCAGCAATGCAGATGTAGAAGCACGGTGGCTAGGAAAAACTCCCTAGAAAGGCAGGAACCTAGGAAGAAACCTAGAGAGGAACCAGGCTCTGAGGGGTGGCCAGTCCCCTTCTGGCTGTGCCGGGTGGAGATTATAACAGTACATGGCCATTAAGGCCAAATTATTCTTCAAGATGTTCAAACGTTCATAGATGACCAGCAGGGTCAAATAATAATCAGTGGTTGTAGAGGGTGCAACAGGTCAGCACATCAGGAGTAAATGTCAGTTGGCTTTTCATAGCCGACCAGTCAGAGGTCGAGACAGCAGGTGCGGTAGAGAGAGAGAGAGCGAGAGAGAGAGAGGGGGTTGAAACAGCAGGTCCGGTGGAGAGAGAGAGAGAGAGAGAGAGAGCGAGAGAGAGAGGGGGTCGAGACATCAGGTGCGGTGGAGAGAGAGAGAGAGAGAGAGAGAGAGAGAGAGAGAGAGAGAGAGAGAGAGAGAGAGAGAGAGAGAGAGAGGGGGTCGAGACAGCAGGTCCGGTGGAGAGAGAGAGAGAGAGCGAGAGAGAGAGAGGGGGTCGAGAGAGCAGGTCCGGTGGAGAGAGAGAGAGAGAGAGAGACAGCGAGAGAGAGAGGGGGTCGAGACATCAAGTGCGGTGGAGAGAGAGAGAGAGAGAGAGAGAGAGAGAGAGAGAGAGAGAGAGAGACAGCGAGAGAGAGAGAGGGGGTCGAGACAGCAGGTCTGGTGGAGAGAGAGAGAGAGAGAGAGAGAGAGAGAGAGAGAGAGAGAGAGAGAGAGAGAGAGAGAGAGAGAGGGGGGGGGGGGGGGTCGAGACAGCAGGTGCGGTGGAGAGAGAGAGAGAGAGAGAGAGAGGGGGTCGAAACAGCAGGTCCGGGAGAAGGAGCAGTCCTGGCTTAGTGCTATCTGGAATCCTTTGGACGTCCCTACCCTAACCCTGAAATCAAGTTGATTTATTAGCTAGATTCTAGATTTAAAAAATTGATTAGATATTGTAAAAGGATTATTTCATTATCCAACTATCAGTTGATAGTCAGAATGTTACCTTGTTACAACATTAATATTATGACATAGTTTAGAATTATTATTATTATTATTATTATTATTATTATTATCTGTTAGCTGAGTGGATAACAGTTTGCAGTTGCACATTTAAAAACAATAAAGGTTATGTTTTAATCAACTATATATACACTACCGGTCAAAAGTTTTAGAACACCTACTCATTCAAGGTTTTTTCTTTATTTTTACTATTTTCTACATTGTAGAATAATAGTGAAGACATCAAAACTATGAAATAACACATATGGAATCATGTAGTAACCAAAAAGGTGTTAAACAAATCAAAATATATTTTATATTTGAGATTCTTCAAATAGCCACCCTTTGCCTTGATGACAGCTTTGCACACTCTTGGCATTCTCTCAACCAGCTTCATGAGGTAGTCACCTGGAATGCATTTCAATTAACAGGTGTCTGCTGCAGAGGTAACTCTGGGTCTCCCTTTCCTGTGGCGGTCCTCCTGAGAGCCAGGTTCATCATAGCGCTTGAGGGTTTTTGTGACTGCACTTAAAGAAACTTTAAAAGCTCTTTTAATGTTCCGGATTGATTGTCTTAAAGTAATGATGGACTGTCATTTATCTTTGCTTATTTGAGCTGTTCTTGCCATAATATGGACTTAGTCTTTTACCAAATAGGGCTATCTTCTGAATACCACCCATACCTTGTCACAACACAACTGATTGGCTCAAACGCATTGAGAAGGAAAGAAATTCCACAAATTAACATTTAAGAAGGCATACCTGTTAATTTAAATGCATTCCAGGTGACTACCTCATAAAGCTGGTTGAGAGATTGCCAAGAGTGTGTAACGCTGTCATCAAGGCAAAGGGTGGCTATTTGAAGAATCTAAAATATAAAATATATTTTGATTTTTCTAACACCTTTTTGGTTGCTACATGATTCTATATGTGTTGTTTCATAGTTTTGATGTCTTCACTATTATTCTGGGCTCCTGAGTGGCGCAGTGGTCTAAGGCACTGCATCGCAGTGCTAACTGTGCCACTAGAGATCCTGGTTCGAATCCAGGCTCTGTCGCAGCCGGCCGCGACCGGGAGACTCATGGGCGGCGCACAATTGGCCCAGCGTTGTCCAGGGTAGGGGAGGGAATGGCCGGCAGGGATGTAGCTCAGTTGATAGAGCATGGCGTTTGCAACGCCAGGGTTGTGGGTTCGATTCCCACGGGGGGGCAGTATAAAAACAAATATGTATTCACTAACTGTAAGTCGCTCTGGATAAGAGCGTCTGCTAAATTACTAAAATGTAAAAAATGTAAAAAATTCTACAATGTAGAAAATAGTCAAAATAAAGAAAAACCCTGGAATGAGTAGGTGTGTCCAAACTTTTGACCGGTACTGTGTGTGTGTGTGTGTGCGAGTGTGTGTTTATGTCACTACAGTGTTGACGCTGGGCTTTGACAGGGATTCCTGTCAAACTGTTAAAGATGCATGAGGACCTTTAACGAGACACTATGATGGAAAGTTCCACACAGCTCCCCGAACGATAGAGAGAGAGAGAGAGAGAGAGAGAGAGAGAGAGAGAGAGAGAGAGAGAGAGAGAGAGAGAGAGAAGGGGGGTGGGACTCTGGCTTCTATGTGGTGATCTCAATTTCAGGATAGGTGTTCAGGCGGACTACATAGCTCTGTCTATATACTGAGTGTACAAAACATTAGGAAAACCTTCCTAATATTGATATGAACCCCCCCCCCCCAGAACAGCCTCAATTCATTGGGGCATGGGCTCTACAAGGTGTCGAAAGCATTAAACCGGGACGCTGTCCCATGTTGACTCCAATGCTTCCCACAATTGTTCAAGTTGGCTAGATACAAACGGGAAACTGTTGAGCGTGAAAAACCCAGCAGCGTTGCAGTTCTTGACACAAACCAGTGCGCCTGGCACCTACTACCATACCCCGTTCAAAGGCACTTAAATATTTTGTCTTGCCCATTCACCCTCTGAATGGCACACATACACATTCATCTACACTGATTGAGGTGGATTTAACAAGTGACATCAATAAGGGATCATAGCTTTCACCTGGATTCACATGGTCAGTCTATATCATAGAAAGAGCAGGTGTCCTTCATAATTTGTACACTCAGTGTATTTTTTGGGGGATACTCAAAGGGGTCCTACATTCAAAATCAAATAGCTAAATGATCCATGCCCTAACCATCTTAAAACAATTCCATATACAGTGAGGGAAAAAAGTATTTGATCCCCTGCTGATTTTGTACGTTTGCCCACTGACAAAGAAATGATCAGTCTATAATTTTAATGGTAGGTTTACTTGAACAGTGAGAGACAGAATAACAACAAATAAATCCAGAAAAACGCATGTCAGAAATGTTATAAATTGATTTGCATTTTTATGAGGGAAATAAGTATTTGACCCCTCTGCAAAACATAACTTAGTACTTGGTGGCAAAACCCTTGTTGGCAATCACAGAGGTCAGACGTTTCTTGTAGTTGGCCACCAGGTTTGCACACATCTCAGGAGGGATTTTGATCCACTCCTCTTTGCAGATCTTCTCCAAGTCATTAAGGTTTCGAGGCTGACGTTTGGCAACTCGAACCTTCAGCTCCCTCCACAGATTTTCTATGGGATTAAGGTCTGGAGACTGGCTAGGCCACTCCAGGACCTTAATGTGCTTCTTCTTGAGCCACTCCTTTGTTGCCTTGGCCGTGTGTTTTGGGTCATTGTCATGCTGGAATACCCATCCACGACCCATTTTCAATGCCCTGGCTGAGGGAAGGAGGTTCTCACCCAAGATTTGATGGTACATGGCCCCGTCCATCGTCCCTTTGATGCAGTGAAGTTGTCCTGTCCCCTTAGCAGAAAAACACCCCCAAAGCATAATGTTTCCACCTCCATGTTTGACGGTGGGGATGGTGTTCTTGGGGTCATAGACAGCATTCCTCCTCCTCCAAACACGGCGAGTTGAGTTGATGCCAAAGAGCTCCATTTTGGTCTCATCTGACCACAACACTTTCACCCGGTTCTCCTCCATCATTCAGATGTTCATTGGCAAACTTCAGACGGCCCTGTATATGTGCTTTCTTGAGCAGGGGGACCTTGCGGGCGCTGCAGGATTTCAGTCCTACACGGCGTAGTGTGTTACCAATTGTTTTCTTGGTGACTATGGTCCCAGCTGCCTTGATATCATTGACAAGATCCTCCCGTGTAGTTCTGAGCTGATTCCTCACCGTTCTCATGATCATTGCAACTCCACGAGGTGAGATCTTGCATGGAGCCCCAGGCCGAGGGATATTGACAGTTATTTTGTGTTTCTTCCATTTGTGAATAATCGCACCAACTGTTGTCACCTTCTCACCAAGCTGCTTGGCGATGGTCTTGTAGCCCATTCCAGCCTTGTGTAGGTCTACAATCTTGTCCCTGACATCCTTGGAGAGCTCTTTGGTCTTGGCCATGGTTTGAGAGTTTGGAATCTGATTGATTGATTGCTTCTGTGGACAGGTGTATTTTATACAGGTAACAAACTGAGATTAGGAGCACTCCCTTTAAGAGTGTGCTCCTAATCTCAGCTCGTTACCTGTATAAAAGACACCTGGGAGCCAGAAATCTTTCTGATTGAGAGGGGGTCAAAAACTTATTTCCCTCAATAAAATGCAAATCAATTTATAACATTTTTGACATGCGTTTTTCTTGATTTTTTTTTGTTATTCTGTCTCTCACTGTTCAAATCAACCTACCATTAAAATTATAGACTGATCATTTCTTTGTCAGTGGGCAAACGTACAAAATCAGCAGGGGATCAAATACTTTTTTCCCTCACTGTATTAGCTTAGTGGAACCCCCCCTCCAATGGCTTACACTTTTACAGGTTAAGTTTGCAGACGACACGACGGTGATGGGCCTGATCACCGACGACAATGAGACAGCCTATAGGGAGGGGGTCAGACACCTGGCGGTGTGTTGCCAGGACAACAACCTCTCCCTTAAAGTCAGCAAGATAAAGGAGCTGATTATGGACTACAGGAAACGGAGGACCAAGCACGCCCCCATTCACATTGTCCCCATACAAGCACAGAGCATTTATGGTCAACAGTCTCTGCCCAGAGAGTGACCCCTTAACAAAACTGACCCAACAACGCAAGATTGAAATTAACACAAGTGATCCAATGGAAACACTCAGACAGCTGGAAGGGAGTAATAACAACGCATACATCAACTATTGGTGGAGTGAGGTCGAAGGTCAGAGAAAGATGGAACGCTACCGAACAAAGAGACTCCACTTCAGCGGAATACTGGTGGAGTGAGGTCGAAGGTCAGAGAACGATGGAACTTCAGCGGAATACTGGTGGAGTGAGGTCGAAGGTCAGAGAACGATGGAACTTCAGCGGAATACTGGTGGAGTGAGGTCGAAGGTCAGAGAACGATGGAACTTCAGCGGAACACTGGTGGAGTGAGGTCGAAGGTCAGAGAACGATGGAACTTCAGCGGAATACTTAACCAAATACAAACCTTAACCAAATACAGAATTAGTGAGCAAAGCCTGGCAAATGAAACCGGACGCCATCAAAAAACATGGCTGGCCAGAGACTATGTCATCACCGTGGGTCAGGAGAGATAGAAAGTGAAGAACACCAGATATATAATAATTAGAGATGCCTCCTTCCCAAAATTCAAAATGAAAAGTTCTACAGAAACAGAACAATCAAATAAATAAACTTTTTAAAGTTTTTTTGGGAATGTTATAGAGTTGGCAGCAGAGTATGTCACAGCTTGCCACAAGTTAAGGGATGAAACATCAAATTTACTATTTTCTCCATGTATTATAAATAATAGACAATATAAAAGTACCACCAGTCATTTTACATTTTGTTTGTTGAATTAGATTCTGAACGTTGACCATTATTGCATTTCTGTATTGGATATTTATTATAAAATGTTTTAAATACTGTATAATATTATATACATGTATATTGTTTTCTTTAGTATTATGTCTACTATTTTTAATGTTGTTTTAATATCTACTATTCTTAATGTTGTTTTAATATCTACTATTCTTAATGTTGTTTTAATATCTACTATTCTTACTTTTGTTTTTTCAGTCATTTTCAAAATGTGTATGTGTATCCTCTTCCTCTTCCTCCTCTTCCTCTTCCTCTTCCTCTTCCTCTTCCTCTTCCTCCTCCTCCTCCTCCTCCTCCTCCTCCTCCTCCTTCACCCCTTCTTTATCTCCAGCAGGTCCGGGATAAGGAGCAGTCCTTAGTGCTACAGCAGGTCGGGGATAAGGAGCAGTCCTTAGTGCTACAGCAGGTCCGGGATAAGGAGCAGTCCTTAGTGCTACAGCAGGTCGGGGATAAGGAGCAGTCCTTAGTGCTACAGCAGGTCCGGGATAAGGAGCAGTCCTTAGTGATACAGCAGGTCCGGGATAAGGAGCAGTCCTTAGTGCTACAGCAGGTCCGGGATAAGGAGCAGTCCTTAGTGCTACAGCAGGTCGGGGATAAGGAGCAGTCCTTAGTGCTACAGCAGGTCGGGGATAAGGAGCAGTCCTTAGTGCTACAGCAGGTCCGGGATAAGGAGCAGTCCTTAGTGCTACAGCAGGTCGGGGATAAGGAGCAGTCCTTAGTGCTACAGCAGGTCCGGGATAAGGAGCAGTCCTTAGTGCTACAGCAGGTCAGGGATAAGGAGCAGTCCTTAGTGCTACAGCAGGTCGGGGATAAGGAGCAGTCCTTAGTGCTACAGCAGGTCGGGGATAAGGAGCAGTCCTTAGTGCTACAGCAGGTCGGGGATAAGGAGCAGTCCTTAGTGCTACAGCAGGTCGGGGATAAGGAGCAGTCCTTAGTGCTACAGCAGGTCGGGGATAAGGAGCAGTCCTTAGTGCTACAGCAGGTCCAGGATAAGGAGCAGTCCTTAGTGCTACAGCAGGTCGGGGATAAGGAGCAGTCCTTAGTGCTACAGCAGGTCCGGGATAAGGAGCAGTCCTTAGTGCTACAGCAGGTCGGGGATAAGGAGCAGTCCTTAGTGCTACAGCAGGTCCGGGATAAGGAGCAGTCCTTAGTGCTACAGCAGGTCCGGGATAAGGAGCAGTCCTTAGTGCTACAGCAGGTCCGGGATAAGGAGCAGTCCTTAGTGCTACAGCAGGTCCGGGATAAGGAGCAATCCTTAGTGCTACAGCAGGTCCAGGATAAGGAGCAGTCCTTAGTGCTATCTGGAATCCTTGGGACGTCCCTAACCTAACCCTGAAATCAAGTTGATTTATTAGCTAGATTCTAGAATAAAGAAATTGATTAGATATTGTTAAAGGATTATTTCATTATCCAAGTATCAGTTGATAGTCAGAATGTTACCTTGTTACAACATTAATATTATGACATAGTTTAGTATTATTATTATTATTATTATTATTATTATTATTATTATTATCTGTTAGCTGAATGGATAACAGTTTGCAGGTGCACATTTAAAAACAATAAAGGTTATGTTTTAATCAACTATATATACGCTACCGGTCAAAAGTTTTAAAACACCTACTCATTCAAATTTTTTCTTTATTTTTACTATTTTCTACATTGTAGAATAATAGTGAAGACATCAAAACTATGAAATAACACATATGGAATCATGTAGTAACCAAAAAGGTGTTAAACAAATCAAAATATATTTTATATTTGAGATTCTTCAAATAGCCACCCTTTGCCTTGATGACAGCTTTGCACACTTTTGGCATTCTCTCAACCAGCTTCATGAGGTTGTCACCTGGAATGCATATCAATATTAGGAAGGTTTTCCTAATGTTTTGTACACTCAGTATATAGACAAAGCTATGTAGTCCGCCTGAACACCTATCCTAAAATTGAGATCACCACATAGAAGCCAGAGTCCCCCCCCCTTCTCTCTCTCTCTTCTCTCTCCTCTCTCTCTCTCTCTACTCTCTCTCTTCTCTCTCTCTCTCTCTTCTCTCTCTCTCTCTCTCTCTCTCTCGTCTCTCTCTCTCTCCATCTCTCTCTCTTCTCTCCTCTCTCTCTCTCTCATCTCTCTCTCTCTCTCTCTCTCTCTCTCTCTCTCTCTCTCACTCTCTTCTTCTCTCTCTCTCTCTCTCTCTCTCTCTCTCTCTCTCTCTCTCTCTCTCTCTCTCTCTCTCACTCTCTCTCTCTCTCTCTCTCTCTCTCTCTCTCTCTCTCTCTCTCTCTCTCTCTCTCTCTCTCTCTCTCTCTCTCTATCGTCCGGGGAGCTGTGTGGAACTTTCCATCATAGTGTCTCGTTAAAGGTCCTCATGCATCTTTAACAGTTTGACAGGAATCCCTGTCAAAGCCCAGCGTCAACACTGTAGTGACACAAAACACACACTCGCACACACACACACACACAGTACCGGTCAAAAGTTTGGACACACCCACTCATTCCAGGGTTTTTCTTATTTTGACTATTTTCCCCCCAGAACAGCCTCAATTCATTGGGCATGGGCTCTACAAGGTGTCCGAAAGCATTAAACCGGGACGCTGTCCCATGTTGACTCCAATGCTTCCACAATTGTTCAAGTTGCTAGATACACACGGGAAACTGTTGAGCGTGAAAAACCCAGCAGCGTTGCAGTTCTTGACACAAACCAGTGCGCCTGGCACCTACTACCATACCCCGTTCAAAGGCACTTAAATCTTTTGTCTTGCCCATTCACCCTCTGAATGGCACACATACACAATCCATGTCTCAAGGCTTAAACATCCTTCTTTAACCTGTCTCCTCCCCTTCATCTACACTGATTGAGGTGGATTTAACAAGTGACATCAATAAGGGATCATAGCTTTCACCTGGATTCACATGGTCAGTCTATGTCACCTTCTCACCAAGCTGCTTGGCGATGGTCTTGTAGCCCATTCCAGCCTTGTGTAGGTCTACAATCTTGTCCCTGACATTCTTGGAGAGCTCTTTGGTCTTGGCCATGGTTTGAGAGTTTGGAATCTGATTGATTGATTGCTTCTGTGGACAGGTGTATTTTATACAGGTAACAAGATGAGATTAGGAGCTCCCTTTAAGAGTGTGCTCCTAATCTCAGCTCGTTACCTGTATAAAAGACACCTGGGAGCCAGAAATCTTTCTGATTGAGAGGGGGTCAAATACTTATTTCCCTCATTAAAATGCAAATCAATTTATAACATTTTTGACATGCGTTTTTCTTGATTTTGTTTTGTTATTCTGTCTCTCACTGTTCAAATCAACCTACCATTAAAATTATAGACTGATCATTTCTTTGTCAGTGGGCAAACGTACAAAATCAGCAGGGGATCAAATACTTTTTTCCCTCACTGTATTAGCTTAGTGGAACCCCCCCTCCAATGGCTTACACTTTTACAGGTTAAGTTTGCAGACGACACGACGGTGATGGGCCTGATCACCGACGACAATGAGACAGCCTATAGGGAGGGGGTCAGACACCTGGTGGTGTGTTGCCAGGACAACAACCTCTCCCTTAAAGTCAGCAAGATAAAGGAGCTGATTGTGGACTACAGGAAACGGAGGACCAAGCACGCCCCCATTCACATTGTCCCCATACAAGCACAGAGCATTTATGGTCAACAGTCTCTGCCCAGAGAATGACCCCTTAACAAAACTGACCCAACAACGCAAGATTGAAATTAACACAAGTGATCCAATGGAAACACTCAGACAGCTGGAGGGGAGTAATAACAACGCATACATCAACTATTGGTGGAGTGAGGTCGAAGGTCAGAGAAAGATGGAACGCTACCGAACAAAGAGACTCCACTTCAGCGGAATACTGGTGGAGTGAGGTCGAAGGTCAGAGAACGATGGAACTTCAGCGGAATACTGGTGGAGTGAGGTCGAAGGTCAGAGAACGATGGAACTTCAGCGGAATACTTAACCAAATACAAACCTTAACCAAATACAGAATTAGTGAGCAAAGCCTGGCAAATGAAACCGGACGCCATCAAAAAACATGGCTGGCCAGAGACTATGTCATCACCGTGGGTCAGGAGAGATAGAAAGTGAAGAACACCTGATATATAATAATTAGAGATGCCTCCTTCCCAAAATTCAAAATGAAAAGTTCTACAGAAACAGAACAATCAAATAAATAAATTTTAAAAGTTTTTTTGGGAATGTTATAGAGTTGGCAGCAGAGTATGTCACAGCTTGCCACAAGTTAAGGGAGGAAACATCAAATTTACTATTTTCTCCATGTATTATAAATAATAGACAATATAAAAGTACCACCAATCATTTTACATTTTGTTTGTTGAATTAGATTCTGAACGTTGACCATTATTACATTTCTGTATTGGATATTTATTATAAAATGTTTTAAATACTGTATAATATTATATGCATGTATATTGTTTTCTTTAGTATTATGTCTAATATTCTTCTTGTTGTTTTAATATCTAATATTCTTACTTTTGTTTTTTCAGTCATTTTCAAAATGTGTATGTGTATCCTCTTCCTCTTCCTCCTCCACCCCTTCTTTATCTCCTCTTCCTCCTCCCACTCTTCTTCCCCCTCCACACACACACACACGCACACACGCACGCACGCACGCACGCACGCACGCACACACGCACACACACACACACACACACACACACACACACACACACACAAGACATTATCTGTTGATAGTCGTCCTGATTGAGCTGAAGTGGATAATCAGTCTGGATCCCACCAGACCCTCAGAACATAGGGGTTACTGTATAGATTAATGACCTTATACTGAGACCAACTAACAAACAGACAAAAAGATTAACAAAGAAACTAAACCAAACACAACCTTTAATATTGTCCCATTATAAACCAACAAACTAAAACAAACAAGGTAGTGACTGCAAGAGTCATTTCTGCTTCACCTTCTCCCAGCAACAAGTAATGAAAGTAAGTAACGTCTCTATTCCATCTGTATCTTCTCTATTCCTGTATCGTCTATAATCCATCTGTATCGTCTCTATTCCATCTGTATCGTCTATAATCCATCTGTATCGTCTATAATCCATCTGTATCGTCTATAATCCATCTGTATCGTCTATAATCCATCTGTATCTTCTCTATAATCCATCTGTATCGTCTATAATCCATCTGTATCGTCTATAATCCATCTGTATCGTCTATAATCCATCTGTATCGTCTATAATCCATCTGTATCGTCTATAATCCATCTGTATCGTCTCTATTCCATCTGTATCGTCTATAATCCATCTGTATCGTCTATAATCCATCTGTATCGTCTTTATTCCATCTGTATCGTCTATAATCCATCTGTATCGTCTATAATCCATCTGTATCGTCTATAATCCATCTGTATCGTCTATAATCCATCTGTATCGTCTATAATCCATCTGTATCGTCTATAATCCATCTGTATCGTCTATAATCCATCTGTATCGTCTCTATTCCATCTGTATCGTCTATAATCCATCTGTATCGTCTATAATCCATCTGTATCTTCTCTATAATCCATCTGTATCGTCTATAATCCATCTGTATTGTCTCTATTCCATCTGTATCTTCTCTATTCCAACTGTATCATCTCTATTCCAACTATATCGCTGAAGTAAAATACATTTTTATGAGATAGAAATGTAAAGGTCATTTCTGACATACACAGCGCTTACCGTGAATGCAGTGTCTGCAAACGCGGAAACATTGCCTTTAAATTTCAATTAGGCTTCAGTGCTGAATTTCCACAATACGGATTGAATAGAGCCCTAAGTCCTGGATAATTAAGCATGTTTCTCCTGTTTCTGTGGCACATTGATGTGGACAGGAAACACCCTGGACAGGAAACACCCTGGACAGGAAACACCCTGGACAGGAAACACCCTGGACAGGAAACTAGTTCTTGCTTCCCGGCATATGAACCTGTTAATACAGTGCATTCGGAAAGTATTCAGACCCCTTCACCTTTTCCACATTTTGTTACATTACAACCTTATTCTAAAATGGATTAAGTCGTTTTTTCCCCTCATCAATCTACACACAATTCCCCATAATTACAAAACAAAAACAGGTTTGTAGAATTTCTTGCATATTTATTCCCCCCAAAAAACGGAAATATCACATTTACATAATTATTCAGACCCTTTACTCAGTACTTTGTTGAAGCACCTTTGGCAGCGATTACAGCCTCAAGTCTTCTTAGGTATGACGCTACAAGCTTGGCACACCTGAATTTGGGGAGTTTCTCCCATTCTTCTCTGCAGATCCTCTCAAGCTCTGTCAGGTTGGATGGGGAGCGTTGCTGCACAGCTATTTTCAGGTCTCTCCAGAGATGTTAGATCTGGTTCAAGTCCGGGTTCTGGCTGGGCCACTCAAGGACATTCAGAGACTTGTCCCGAAGCCACTCCTGCATTGTTTTGGCTGTGTGCTTAGGGTCGTTGTCCTGTTGGAAGGTGAACCTTCGTCCCAGTCTGAGGTCCTGAGCACTCAGGGGCAGGTTTTCTTCAGGGATCTCTCTGTACTTTGCTCCATTAATCTTTCCCTCGATCCTGACTAGTCTCCCAGTCATCAGACCAGAGAATCTTGTTTGTCATGGTCTGAGAGTCCTTTAAGTGACTTTTGGCAAACTCCAAGCGGGCTGTCAAGTGCCTTTTACTGAGGAGTGGCTTCCGTCTGGCCACTCTACCATTATGGCCTGATTGGTGGAGTGCTGCAGAGATGGTTGTCCTTCTGGAAGGTTCTCCCATCTCCACAGACAAACTCTTGAGCTCTGTCAGAGTGACCATCGGGTTCTTGGTCACCTCCCTGACCAAAGCCCTTCTCCCCCGATTGCTCAGTTTGGCCGGGCGGCCAGCTCTAGGAAGAGTCTTGGTGGTTCCAAAGCTTGGTTTTTGCACTGAAATGCATTGTCAACTGTGGGACCTTATATAGACAGGTGTGTGCCTTTCCAAATCATGTCCAATCAATTGAATTTACCACAGATGGACTCCAATCAAGGATGATCAATGGAAACTGCACCTGAGCTCAATTCCGAGTCTCATAGCAAAGGGTCTGAATACTTATGTAAATAAGGTATTTCTGTTTCTTAAATTTTCTCAAAACCTGTTTTCACTTTATCATTATGGGGTATTGTTTGTAGATTGATGAGGATTATTTTTATTTAATCAATTTTAGAATAAGGCTGTAACGTAAAAATTTGGAAAAGGAAAGGGGTCTGAATACTTTCCGAATGCACTGTATATACAGTTAGAGTGATTTCAAATAGGCTACTTATTAACTGTTTAATTGAGCGATGTTGATGGGGCTGATTGGTTGAGATGGAGACCTGTATACACGAATGGGACACTGACTGGAGTTGAGAAACCTTATAATCCAGCTACACTACATTACCAAAAGTATGTGGACACCTGCTTGTCGAACATCTCATTCCAAAATCATGGGCATTAATATGGAGTTGGTCCCCCCTATGCTGCTATAACAGCCTCCACTTGTCTGGGAAGGCTTTCCACTAGATGTTGGAACATTGCTGCGGGGACTTGGTTCCATTCAGCCACAAGAGTGTTAGTGAGGTCGGGCACTGATGTTGGGCGATTAGGCCAGGCTCGCAGTCGGCGTTCCAATTAATCCCAAAGGTGTTTGATGGTGTTGAGGTTAGGGCTCTGTGCAGGCCAGTCAAGTTCTTCCACACCGATCTCAACAAACCATTTCTGTATGGACCTCGCTTTGTGGACAGGGGCATTTTCATGCTGAAACAGGAAAAGGCCTTCCCCAAACTGTTGCCACAAAGTTGGAAGCACAGAATTGTCTAGTATGTCATTGTATGCTGTAGCGCTGAGATTTCCCTTCACTGAAACTAAGTGGCCCGAACAATGAAAAACAGCCCAGACCATTATTCCTATGCGTGTGGGTGTGTGAGAGAGAGAGAGAAAGAGAGAGAGAGACGGTGTGTGTGAGAGAGAGAGAAAGAGAGAGACAGTGTGTGTGAGAGAGAGAGAAAGAGAGAGAGAGACGGTGTGTGTGAGAGAGAGAGAAAGAAAGAGAGAGAAAGAGAGAGAGAGACGGTGTGTGTGAGTGTGTGTGTGTATCTTTCGTCTCTCTGTTTTCAGAATTTTCCTTCAAATCGCAATAGTCTGAATGTATTAAATAAGCCAGGATGGAGATAGGGATTTGGACCTGTGGTTTTTACTTAATTCTCTGCAATGGCCAATGATTGTAACACTGATTCTGATCCAACCATAAATTCATACATTGTTGTGCCCCTGGACTGAGAGGATGGAAGTTCAATATGTAGCTAGATGTAGAAGGCTAATGCTAACTAGCTAACGTTGCCCATGGAAGGAAGTTAAGCTGGTCCTCTGTAGCTCAGCTGGTAGAGCACGGCGCTTGTAACGCCAGGGTAGTGGGTTCGATCCCCGGGACCACCCATACGTAAAAATGTATGCATACATGACTGTAAGTCGCTTTGGATAAAAGCGTCTGCTAAATGGCATATTATTATATTATTATTATAAGCTAACGGACAAGCTAGGCATGTGTTGTCGCTACTTCACAGGAGAGGCATTTGAACGTTTTTAAAAATAGTTTTAATCAAAATGCGTTTTTTTGTTGTTGTAGAAAGGCTTTCTGGAACATGTGAAGTTTCATGTGCCTTATTAACAAACTTGTATGCCATCTGTAAATATGAATACAATTGTTAAATTATGAGCCTAGTTGGTTTAGCCACGGAAAAATACAGGGACCTTCCTTTAGCCATGATTGGCTGAGATAACGGATGGGCTGGACATGCCGAGAGATGAGTTCGGATTGGTCTGCCATGTAGCATGCTTCTGTCTATAACATGAGCTGCTCAGTATGTGCAGGTAATCCTTTCTACCGCAACTTTTTTAGAAGAATATCAAGAACTGCCCTGAATTTAACAGGTGCTATCGACAAAGATCAGTGGGGAAAAGTTGTGATGGACTACTTTCAGGAGGACGACGGTCCATGCTGACTCTCTCTGACTCTGAAAATGAATCAGACGATGAGGAAATCCCTGATTTAGGTAAAAACATTTTAATTGAACCAGACATTGTAGAGTCTTCTGATGACAGTGATGGGGAAGAAACGGCGATCAACAGTGTTGTTGTCATGAAAGATGTTGACTGAGTTTTGAAATCAGTGGAATGTCTGGTAGAAACCGAGATGATAGTCAAAAAGAAAACAGCTGTTGTGGGGACAGACGTTGCTCTCCGGTTTTGTGGGGTTCACCAGACAGACGTTGCTCTCCGGTTTTGTGGGGTTCACCAGACAGACGTTGCTCTCTGGTTTTGTGGGGTTCACCAGACAGACGTTGCTCTCCGGTTTTGTGGGGTTCACCAGACAGACGTTGCTCTCCGGTTTTGTGATGAAACAAAGGTGTGGTTGAATTTATTCTGCCACTGTGTCTTCTTATTGTCTCAACCTTTAGGCCTATATATCACGGTGTCAAGGCATTTGAACTAACAGGTTATAGAGCAAACAACACAATTATCACAACACATAGGTTGTAATGTGGCATTTTTTTCTGGCTTGGCTTCCCCAGTGATTTTATCCACGCACCGCTACTGTGTGTCCTGTTACAGTGAAAGCAGAGGGAGAGACACCTGTCATCAACCCCTTACCTGGACTGGAGGTCCAGAGGTTACTGATAGTAATGGCGGAAGCCTTGATACCAGACCAGCTAACGCTGCGGGTGGAAACTGTCTCCCCTTCTCATCCCTCAGCCAGGTCAAACCAGATCCAAGGCGATATTCCATGTCCGTCTGGGTCCCCAGGATATCAATAACGGTCACTAGGGACAACGGTGAGCGCTATTACCACCAACTAGGCTCGCGGCTTGCTAGGACATTGTGGATGGGGATGTCGGATGGGCGTAAACTCCAGCTCCGAGGCACGCGGGTTCAATCCCAGTGCTTTTTTAAAGACTATCCTCTCCTCTCCTCTCCTCTCCTCTCCTCTCCTCTCCTCTCCTCTCCTCTCCTCTCCTCTCCTCTCCTCTCCTCTCCTCTCCTCTCCTCTCCTCTCCTCTCCTCTCCTCTCCTCTCCTCTCCTCTCCTCTCCTCTCCTCTCCCTCCTCCTCCTCTCTCTCTCCTCTCCTCTCCTCCCATGTCAACCTCTATCCCTGTTTTCCCTCTTTTCTCTCTCCTCTCCTCTCCTCTCCTCTCCTCTCCTCTCCTCTCCTCTCCTCTCCTCTCCTCTCCTCTCCTCTCCTCTCCTCTCCTCTCCTCTCCTCTCCTCTCCTCTCCTCTCCTCTCCTCTCCTCTCCTCTCCTCTCCTCTCATAACATGACATAACAAGAGACTAACCAGTGACCGACATAACAAGAGACCAACCAGTAACTGACATAACAAGAGAACAACCAGTAACTGACATAACAAGAGACCAACCAGTAACTGACATAACAAGAGAACAACCAGTAACTGACATAACAAGAGAACAACCAGTAACTGACATAACAAGAGAACAACCAGTAACTGACATAACAAGAGAACAACCAGTAACTGACATAACAAGAGAACAACCAGTAACTGACATAACAAGAGAACAACCAGTAACTGATGATTGGCTGAGATAACGGATGGGCTGGACATGCCGAGAGATGAGTTCGGATTGGTCTGCCATGTAGCATGCTTCTGTCTATAACATGAGCTGCTCAGTATGTGCAGGTAATCCTTTCTACCGCAACTTTTTTAGAAGAATATCAAGAACTGCCCTGAATTTAACAGGTGCTATCGACAAAGATCAGTGGGGAAAAGTTGTGATGGACTACTTTCAGGAGGACGACGGTCCATGCTGACTCTCTCTGACTCTGAAAATGAATCAGACGATGAGGAAATCCCTGATTTAGGTAAAAACATTTTAATTGAACCAGACATTGTAGAGTCTTCTGACGACAGTGATGGGGAAGAAACGGCGATCAACAGTGTTGTTGTCACGAAAGATGTTGACTGAGTTTTGAAATCAGTGGAATGTCTGGTAGAAACCGAGATGATAGTCAAAAAGAAAACAGCTGTTGTGGGGACAGACGTTGCTCTCCGGTTTTGTGGGGTTCACCAGACAGACGTTGCTCTCCGGTTTTGTGGAGTTCACCAGACAGACGTTGCTCTCCGGTTTTGTGGGGTTCACCAGACAGACGTTGCTCTCCGGTTTTGTGGGGTTCACCAGACAGACGTTGCTCTCCGGTTTTGTGGGGTTCACCAGACAGACGTTGCTCTCCGGTTTTGTGGGGTTCACCAGACAGACGTTGCTCTCCGGTTTTGTGGGGTTCACCAGACAGACGTTGCTCTCCGGTTTTGTGGGGTTCACCAGACAGACGTTGCTCTCCGGTTTTGTGGGGTTCACCAGACAGACGTTGCTCTCCGGTTTTGTGGGGTTCACCAGACAGACGTTGCTCTCCGGTTTTGTGGGGTTCACCAGACAGACGTTGCTCTCCGGTTTTGTGGGGTTCACCAGACAGACGTTGCTCTCCGGTTTTGTGGGGTTCACCAGACAGATGTTGCTCTCTGGTTTTGTGATGAAACAAAGGTGTGGTTGAATTTATTCTGCTACTGTGTCTTCTTACTGTCTCGGACATAGGCTTATATATCACGGTGTCAAGGCATACAAACTAACAGGTTATATAGCAAACAACGCAATTATCAGAACACACAGGCTGTAATATGGAATTTTTTTCTGGCTTGGCTTCCCCAGTGATTTAACCCACGTACCGCTACTGTGTGTCCTGTTACAGTGAAAGCAGAAGTTACTGATAGTAATGACGGAAGCCTTGATACCAGACCAGCTGACGCTGCGGGGGGAAACTGTCTCCCCTTCTCATCCCTCAGCCAGGTCAAACCAGATCCAAGGCGATATTCCATGTCCGTCCGGGTCCCCAGGATGTCAATAACGGTCACTAGGGACAACGGTGAGCGCTATTACCGCCAACTAGGCTCGCGGCTTGCTAGGACATTGTGGATGGGGATGTCGGATGGGCGTAAGCTCCAGCTCCGAGGCTCGCGGGTTCAATCCCAGTGCTAGGCACTCCTTATAATTTTTTTTTTTTTTAAGACTATCCTCTCCTCCTCCTCTCTCTCTCCTCTCCTCTCCTTCTCCTCTCTCTCTCCTCTCCTCTCCTCCCATGCCAACCTCTATCTCTTTTCTCCCTCCTCTCTTTAAAGACTATCCTCTCCTCCTCCTCTCTCTCTCCTCTCCTCTCCTTCTCCTCTCTTCCTCTCCTCTCCATCTCCTCTTCCTCTCCATCTCCTCTTCCTCTCCATCTCCTCTTCCTCTCCATCTCCTCTTCCGCTTCCTCTCCATCTCCTCTTCCTCTCCTCTCCTCTCCTCTCCTCTCCTCTCCTCTCCTCTCTTCTCCCCATGCCAACCTGTCTTACTGTTTTCACATATTTTCTTCCCTTGTCTGCAGTTAGAGTAAGAGGCCAAAGACACACCAGACCCAGCTATAACATAAAGACACACCAGACCCAGCTATAACATAAAGACACACCAGACCCAGCTATAACATAAAGACACACCAGACCCAGCTATAACATAAAGACACACCAGACCCAGCTATAACATAAAGACACACCAGACCCAGCTATAACATAATGACACACCAGACCCAGCTATAACATAAAGACACACCAGACCCAGCTATAACATAAAGACACACGAGACCCAGCTATAACATAAAGACACACCAGACCCAGCTATAACATAAAGACACACCAGACCCAGCTATAACATAAAGACACACCAGACCCAGCTATAACATAAAGACACACCAGACCCAGCTATAACATAAAGACACACCAGACCCAGCTATAACATAAAGACACACCAGACCCAGCTATAACATAAAGACACACCAGACCCAGCTATAACATAAAGACACACCAGACCCAGCTATAACATAAAGACACACCAGACCCAGCTATAACATAAAGACACACCAGACCCAGCTATAACATAAAGACACACGAGACCCAGCTATAACATAAAGACACACCAGACCCAGCTATAACATAAAGACACACCAGACCCAGCTATAACATAAAGACACACCAGACCCAGCTATAACATAAAGACACACCAGACCCAGCTATAACATAAAGACACACCAGACCCAGCTATAACATAAAGACACACCAGACCCAGCTATAACATAAAGACACACCAGACCCAGCTATAACATAAAGACACACCAGACCCAGCTATAACATAAAGACACACCAGATGACATAACAAGAGAACAACCAGAGACTGACATAACAAGAGAACAACCACACTGACATAACAAGAGAACAACCACACTGACATAACAAGAGAACAACCAGTGACTGACATAACAAGAGAACAACCAGTGACTGACATAACAAGAGACCAACCACACTGACATAACAAGAGAACAACCACACTGACATAACAAGAGAACAAACAGTGACTGACATAACAAGAGACCAACCACACTGACATAACAAGAGAACAACCACACTGACATAACAAGAGAACAACCAGTGACTGACATAACAAGAGAACAACCACACTGACATAACAAGAGAACAACCAGTTACTGACATAACAAGAGAACAACCACACTGACATAACAAGAGAACAACCAAACTGACATAACAAGAGAAGAACCACACTGACATAACAAGATAACAACCACACAGACATAACAAGAGAACAACCACACTGACTTAACAAGAAAACAACCACACTGACATAACAAGAGAACAACCACACTGACATAACAAGAGAACAACCACACTGACATAACAAGAGAACAACCAGTGACTGACATGACAAGAGAAAAACCACACTGACATAACAAGAGAACAACCACACTGACATAACAAGAGAACAATCACACTGACATAACAAGAGAACAACCAGTGACTGACATAACAAGAGACCAACCACACTGACATAACAAGAGAACAACCAGTGACTGACATAACAAGAGACCAACCACACTGGCATAACAAGAGAACAACCACACTGACATAACAAGAGAACAACCAGTGACTGACATAACAAGAGAACAACCAGTGACTGACATAACAAGAGAACAACCACACTGACATAACAAGAGAACAACCACACTGACATAACAAGAGAACAACCACACTGACATAACAAGAGAACAACCACACTGACATAACAAGAGAACAACCACACTGACATAACAAGAGAACAACCAGTGACTGACATAACAAGAGAACAACCACACTGACATAACAAGAGAACAACCACACTGACATAACTAGAGAACAACCACACTGACATAACTAGAGAACAACCACACTGACATAACAAGAGAACAACCACAATGACATAACAAGAGAACAACCACACTGACATAACAAGAGAACAACCACACTGACATAACAAGAGAACAACCACACTGACATAACAAGAGAACAACCAGTGACTGACATAACAAGAGAACAACCAGTGACTGACATAACAAGAGAAAAACCACACTGACGTAACAAGAGAACAACCACACTGACATAACAAGAGAACAACCACACTGACATAACAAGAGAACAACCAGTGACTGACATAACAAGAGAACAACCAGTGACTGACATAACAAGAGAACAACCACACTGACATAACAAGAGAACAACAACACTGACATAACAAGAGAACAACCACACTGACATAACAAGAGAACAACCAGTGACTGACATAACAAGAGAACAACCACACTGACATAACAAGAGAACAACCACACTGACATAACAAGAGAACAACCACACTGACGTAACAAGAGAACAACCACACTGACATAACAAGAGAACAACCACACTGACATAACAAGAGAACAACCACACTGACGTAACAAGAGAACAACCACACTGACATAACAAGAGAACAACCACACTGACATAACAAGAGAACAACCAGTGACTGACATAACAAGAGAACAACCAGTGACTGACATAACAAGAGAACAACCACACTGACATAACAAGAGAACAACAACACTGACATAACAAGAGAACAACCACACTGACATAACAAGAGAACAACCAGTGACTGACATAACAAGAGAACAACCACACTGACATAACAAGAGAACAACCACACTGACATAACAAGAGAACAACCACACTGACGTAACTAGAGAACAACCACACTGACATAACAAGAGAACAACCACACTGACATAACAAGAGAACAACCACAATGACATAACAAGAGAACAACCACACAGACATAACAAGAGAACAACCACACTGACATAACAAGAGAACAACCACACTGACATAACAAGAGAACAACCAGTGACTGACATGACAAGAGAAAAACCACACTGACATAACAAGAGAACAACCACACTGACATAACAAGAGAACAATCACACTGACATAACAAGAGAACAACCAGTGACTGACATAACAAGAGACCAACCACACTGACATAACAAGAGAACAACCAGTGACTGACATAACAAGAGACCAACCACACTGGCATAACAAGAGAACAACCACACTGACATAACAAGAGAACAACCAGTGACTGACATAACAAGAGAACAACCAGTGACTGACATAACAAGAGAACAACCACACTGACATAACAAGAGAACAACCACACTGACATAACAAGAGAACAACCACACTGACATAACAAGAGAACAACCACACTGACATAACAAGAGAACAACCACACTGACATAACAAGAGAACAACCAGTGACTGACATAACAAGAGAACAACCACACTGACATAACAAGAGAACAACCACACTGACATAACAAGAGAACAACCACACTGACATAACTAGAGAACAACCACACTGACATAACAAGAGAACAACCACACTGACATAACAAGAGAACAACCACAATGACATAACAAGAGAACAACCACACTGACATAACAAGAGAACAACCACACTGACATAACAAGAGAACAACCAGTGACTGACATAACAACAGAACAACCAGTGACTGACATAACAAGAGAACAACCACACTGACGTAACAAGAGAACAACCACAATGACATAACAAGAGAACAACCACACTGACATAACAAGAGAACAACCACACTGACATAACAAGAGAACAACCAGTGACTGACATAACAAGAGAACAACCAGTGACTGACATAACAAGAGAACAACCACACTGACATAACAAGAGAACAACCACACTGACATAACAAGAGAACAACCATACTGACATAACAAGAGAACAACCAGTGACTGACATAACAAGAGAACAACCACACTGACATAACAAGAGAACAACCACACTGACATAACAAGAGAACAACCACACTGACGTAACTAGAGAACAACCACACTGACATAACAAGAGAACAACCACACTGACATAACAAGAGAACAACCACACTGACATAACAAGAGAACAACCACACTGACATAACAAGAGAACAACCAGTGACTGACATAACAAGAGAACAACCAGTGACTGACATAACAAGAGAACAACCACACTGACATAACAAGAGAACAACCACACTGACATAACAAGAGAACAACCAGTGACTGACATAACAAGAGAACAACCACACTGACATAACAAGAGAACAACCAGTGACTGACATAACAAGAGAACAACCAGTGACTGACATAACAAGAGAACAACCACACTGACATAACAAGAGAACAACCACACTGACATAACAAGAGAACAACCACACTGACATAACAAGAGAGCAACCAGTGACTGACATAACAAGAAAACAACCACACTTACTGAGTTCCTAAAAAATATATATAATATATGTCATATTTATATGTCGTCCAGTTGCCCATCCCTGATGTACATCATGTTGAACACAGTTCATCTTTATATACTGTATATTATAAATACAGTGATTCAGTGGAATAATACACAGTTCATCTTTATATGTGACCCTTTTCAGGAAACTAGACGTATGTCGTGTGTCACTACTTCAGAGGAAACTAGACGTATGTCGTGTGTCACTACTTCACAGGAAACTAGACGTATGTCGTGTGTCACTACTTCACAGGAAACTAGACGTATGTCGTGTGTCACTACTTCAGAGGAAACTAGACGTATGTCGTGTGTCACTACTTCACAGGAAACTAGGCGTATGTCACTACTTCACAGGAAACTAGGCGTATGTCATGTGTCACTACTTCACAGGAAACTAGACGTATGTCACTACTTCACAGGAAACTAGGCGTATGTCGTGTGTCACTACTTCACAGGAAACTAGACGTATGTCGTGTGTAACTACTTCAGAGGAAACTAGACGTATGTCGTGTGTCACTACTTCACAGGAAACTAGGGGTATGTCACTACTTCACAGGAAACTAGGCGTATGTCGTGTGTCACTACTTCACAGGAAACTAGACGTATGTCGTGTGTAACTACTTCAGAGGAAACTAGGCGTATGTCGTGTGTCACTACTTCACAGGAAACTAGGCGTATGTCGTGTGTCACTACTTCACAGGAAACTAGACGTATGTCGTGTGTCACTACTTCACAGGAAACTAGGCGTATGTCGTGTGTCACTACTTCACAGGAAACTAGACGTATGTCACTACTTCACAGGAAACTAGGCGTATGTCGTGTGTCACTACTTCACAGGAAACTAGACGTATGTCGTGTGTCACTACTTCACAGGAAACTAATAATAATATAATATAATAATATAAATAATAATATATGCCATTTAGCAGACGCTTTTATCCAAAGCGACTTACAGTCATGCGTGCATACATCTTTTTTTTGTTGTGTATGGGTGGTCCCGGGGATCGAACCCACTACCTTGGCGTTACAAGCGCTGTGCTCTACCAGCTGAGCTACAGAGGATATGTATGTCGTGTGTCACTACTTCACAGGAAACTAGACGTATGTCACTACTTCACAGGAAACTAGGCGTATGTCGTGTGTCACTACTTCACAGGAAACTAGACGTATGTCGTGTGTCACTACTTCACAGGAAACTAGACGTATGTCGTGTGTCACTACTTCACAGGAAACTAGACGTATGTCGTGTGTCACTACTTCACAGGAAACTAGGCGTATGTCGTGTGTCACTACTTCACAGGAAACTAGACGTATGTCACTACTTCACAGGAAACTAGACGTATGTCACTACTTCACAGGAAACTAGACGTATGTCGTGTGTCACTACTTCACAGGAAACTAGACGTATGTCACTACTTCACAGGAAACTAGACGTATGTCGTGTGTCACTACTTCACAGGAAACTAGACGTATGTCACTACTTCACAGGAAACTAGACGTATGTCGTGTGTCACTACTTCACAGGAAACTAGGCGTATGTCACGTGTCACTACTTCACAGGAAACTAGACGTATGTCACTACTTCACAGGAAACTAGGCGTATGTCGTGTGTCACTACTTCACAGGAAACTAGGCGTATGTCGTGTGTCACTACTTCACAGGAAACTAGGCGTATGTCACTACTTCACAGGAAACTAGGCGTATGTCGTGTGTCACTACTTCACAGGAAACTAGACGTATTACTTTTTCATAACGACAACGACAAGTTTGATGTCAGACGACAATAGAATGTTCATGATGTCACTGCGACAATTGTCGATAGATGTAGTATAAACCAGCCTTTAGTCTTGAAATCTTTGGTTGTTTAGTACATGGCCTCACGTGACTCCTTAAAGAGATGGGTTGGGCTAAGGCTTAAGAGGGTGTGAACGATGTTGAATGAGTGTAGACAAAGAAGAGCTCTCCAGTAGGTATCAAAACATTCAAGGGCCATTTTCTCAAAAGTGGGGTTACAAGTTTATCAACTTACAAAGCAGAATTACGTTCCCATTGTTCCTCAACTGTAGTGTATGATATACAATTTTCTAGCTCTGAGTCTCTACTTTTATCCAATGTAAAAAACACAATTTCAAATTTGCTACATAAGACCAAATCGAGCCGGTCAGTCACATACACTACCGGTGAAATTTTTTAGAACACCTACTCATTCAAGGGTTTTTCTTTATTTTTACAATTTTATACATTGTAGTATAATAGTGAAGACACCAAAACTATGAAATAACACATATGGAATCATATAGTAACCAAAAAAGTGTTAAACAAATCAAAATATATTCAAATAGCCACCCTTTGCCTTGATGACAGCTTTGCACACATAACAATAAATGCAGAGCAAATATTAAGCTGATCTACCCCATGAATTTTTTTAAAAATAATAATAATAATTAAATGCACAGCAATTCAATAAACAAAGTTAACTTTGTAAGCTGAGCTACACTAAGCTAATGAAAATAAACACAATGATAATACTTCTAATGGCTATGCTAGCTGTCCATGCAATTCTTTTGAATGAGGGCCTTGCTGCAATTGCTAGCGATTTCCTAACTGTATTTCTCAAAATAATGTTACATATGTAAATATATAATTTTAGAATTATGTTCACTTACTGATAATGCTGTCATAAGAGACAAAATGAAGGGAAGAAAATTGATAGATAGCAGCTAGACTTAACACTGCAAGGTACGACGGGTCTGACAACTACAAATACCTAGGTGTCTGGTTAGACCGTAAACTCTCCTTCCAGACTCACATTAAGCATCTCCAATCAAAAGCTAAATCTAGAATCGGCTTCCTATTTCGCAACAAAGCCTCCTTCCCTCATGCTGCCAAACATGCCCTCGTAAAACTGACTATCCTACCGATCCTTGACTTCGGCGATGTCATTTACAAAATAGCTTCCAACACTCTACTCAGCAAATTGGATGTAGTCTATCACAGTGCCCTCCGTTTTGTCACCAAAGCCCCATATACTACCCACCACTGTGACCTGTACGCTCTCGTTGGCTGGCCCTCACTACACATTTGTCGCCAAACCCACTGGCTCCAGGTCATCTATAAATCACTGCTAGGCAAATCCCCGCCTTATCTTAGCTCATTGGTCACCATAGCAACACCCACCCGTAGTATGCGTTCCAGCAGGTATATCTCACTGGTCATCCCCAAAGCCAACACCTCCTTTGGCCGCCATTCCTTCCCGTTCTCTGCTGCCAATGACTGGAACGAACTGCAAAAATCTCTGAAGCTGGAGACTCTTATCTCCCTCACTAACTTTAAGCATCAGTTGTCAGAGCAGCTTACCGATCACTGCACCTGTACACAGCCCATCTGAAATTAGCTCACCCAACTACCTCATCCCCATATTGTTATTTACATTGTTATTTATTTTGCTCATTTGCACTCCACTATCTCTATTTGCACATCATCTCTTGCACATCTATCACTCCAGTGTTAATACTAAATTGTAATTATTTTGCACTATGGCCTATTTATTGCCTTACCTCCATAATTTACTACATTCGCACACACTGTATATATATTTTCTGTAGTATTTTTTGACTTTATGTTTTGTTTTACCCCATATGTAACTCTGTGTTGTTGTTTTTATCGCACTGCTTTGCTTTATCTTGGCCAGGTCGCAGTTGTAAATGAGAACTTGTTCTCAACTGGTTTACCTGGTTAAATAAAGGTGAAATAAAAATAAATAAACATTCTTCTTCTATGGTAAAAACTGGAAGTGCAATTACAATGGTAATTATAACAATCACCACTAGGTGGGTACAAACTGAAACAAATCTATTAAAGTTTCCAATACAGGCAGTTTGTTGCGTTTTTTTGTGTGACTGGAAAGAAATGCCTGGAATATAAACTAATGTTATTAACCGGTTCCTTTTAAAATAACAGTTCTGTTCCGGAACAGTATAGATCACTTTCCTTCCCGGTCATGATTCTGTTTGTTCTTTTCCAGTATTCTGTTCTGTTCCCTGAAACGGTTCCAACCCCTTGTTGGGACACATCATCCACTGTGAAGTAAGACAATATTCTCAGATACAGTAACTTACAGTAACTCACCAAAACATAACAATATGGCTCTCTTCTCTAACGAATAGTTAATACATTGAAATAGTTATAGTAAAATAGTTTCCAGTTATAGCCTGTATTCTACGTCATGTCCATTATGTCTGAAGTCCTGATAAACAAATACAAAGAAATGATATGTATCATCATGTTACACTGGTAGACCCTGTATATGTATCATAATGTTACACTGGTAGACCCTGCATCATCATGTTACACTGGTAGACCCTGTACCATCATGTTACACTGGTAGACCCTGTATCATCATGTTACACTGGTAGACCCTGCATCATCATGTTACACTGGTAGACCCTGCATCATCATGTTACACTGGTAGACCCTGTATCTGTATCATCATGTTACACTGGTAGACCCTGTATCTGTATCATCATGTTAGGAGAACCTTGGTAACTACATCTGTTCATTACCCTTTACTCCTTTATTCATGTCCCTGGGGGGGTAAAGGAATCAGTATGCTGAGAGAGAGAGGTGGTATTCAGCTTCCCCTACTGCTTACTCTCCCCCCCCCCCCCCTCTATGTCTCTCTCTCTCTTCCTATCTCCCTCTCTCTCACTCCTCTCTGGTTGCAACGTCGGCAGAGACAGAGCGTGAGAGGTGGGGGGGGGGGGGTAAAGGAAACAGTATGCTGAGAGAGAGAGGTGGTCGCTGGCAGAGAGAGAGGGTGAGCCACTGTCAAGGCAGCGGTCACGGAGCCAGCGAGGCCGGAGGAAGCCAAGGGGCCTAAGCAGGCGTACAAGGTGGGGATGGCTGTCAGAGGTGGAGACAAGGGCAGGGAGGGAGGGGTGGAGAGCTGATGATGAGGTAGACAATGGGACAGGAAGGCCCTTGGCAGGAGGTGGAGCCATAGCGTATGGGATGTTTAAAGGCTGCTTCTGGGTGGGAGCCGTGTGCTTACCCCCCAGGCAGCCAACGTACAGGCGGAACAGCTCGGCCTTGTTTGAACGTATCCCGGAAACGGTCCAGTCCGACAGCACTCGAGGCATGGTTTTGGATGCCTCAGAAGTGGAAGCGGTAGCAGAGGGGAGAGGTTCTGTAGATTGGCGGGATGGGCGGAGCCCGAGCCGTCCATGCATGGTGGTGGGGAGGTCGGCCTGGAGACCGGTTCTTTGTGAGGCCTGGAACGGTGGCGGGGCACCGAGACAACGGACCGCAGCCGTCTGGTTAGAGGTGGTTTGTCCCTGATAATGGAGAAGAGAGAGTCTGGAACTTGGTCTGAAAACATCTTGGGAGAGTCTGGAACTTGGTCTGAAAACATATTGGGAGAGTCTGGAACTTGGTCTGAAAACATCTTGGGAGAGTCTGGAACTTGGTCTGAAAACATCTAGGGAGAGTCTGGAACTTGGTCTGAAAACATCTTGGGAGAGTCTGGAACTTGGTCTGAAAACATCTTGGGAGAGTCTGGAACTTGGTATGAAAACATCTAGGGAGAGTCTGGAACTTGGTCTGAAAACATCTAGGGAGAGTCTGGAACTTGGTCTGAAAACATCTTGGGAGATTCTGGAACTTGGTCTGAAAACATCTTGGGAGAGTCTGGAACTTGGATTTGAAAACATCTTGGGAGAGTCTGGAACTTGGTCTGAAAACATCTTGGGAGAGTCTGGAACTTGGTTTGAAAACATCTTGGGGGAGTCTGGAACTTGGTCTGAAAACATCTTGGGAGAGTCTGGAACTTGGTCTGAAAACATCTAGGGAGAGTCTGGAACTTGGTCTGAAAACATCTTGGGAGAGTCTGGAACTTGGTCTGAAAACATCTTGGAATCCGAGGTGGTAAGATCAATCTCCATTGTAAACGAAGTATGTAATACTGAACAAAAATATAAATGCAACATGCAACAATTTCAAAGATTTTACTGAGTTACAGTTCATATAAGGAAATCAGTCAATTGAAATAAATTAATTAGGCCCTAATCTACGGATATCACATGACTGGGAACCCAGAAATGCATCTGTTACCTTAAAAAAAAGTATGGGCGTGGATCAGAAAACCAGTCAGTATCTGGTGTGACGACAATTTGACTCATGCAGCGCGACACCTCTCCTTCGCTTAGAGTTGATCAGGGTGTTGATATTGGCCTGTGGAATGTTGTCCCATTCCTCTTCAATGGCTGTGCAAAGTTCTGGATATTGGCGGTAACTGGAACGCGCTGTCGTACACGTAGATCCAGAGCATCCCAAACATGCTCAATGGGTGACATGTCTGGTGACTATGCAGTCCATGGAAGAACTGGGACATTTTCAGCTTCCAGGAATTGTGTACAGATCCTTGCAAGATGGGGCTGTGCATTATCATGCTAAAGCATAAGGTGATGGCGGCAGATGAATGACTCGACAATGGGCCTCAGGATCTCGTCACGGTATCTCTGTGTATTCAAATTGCCATTGATAAAATGCAATTCTGTTCGTTGTCCATAGCTTATGCCTCCCCATAACAAAACCCCACTGCCATCATGGTGCACTCTGTTCACAACGTTGACATCAGCAAACCGCTCGCCCATACGACGCCATCTTCCCTGTACAGTTGAAACCAGGATTAATCTGTGAAGAGCTCACTTCTCCAGCGTGCCAGTGGCCATCGAAGGTAAGCTTTAGCCCACTGAAGTCGGTTACGATGCCGAACTGAAGTCAGGTTAAGACCCTGGTGAGGATGACGGGCACGCAGATGAGCTTCCCTGAGACAGTTTCTGACAGTTTGTGAACTGAAATTCTTCGGTTGCGCAAACCCACAGTTTCATCAGCTGTCCTGGTCGTTGGTCTCAGACGATCCCGCAGGTGAAGAAGACGGATGTGGAGGTCCTGGGCTGGCGTGGTTATACGTGGTCTGCAGTTGTGAGGCCGGTTGGATGTACTGCCAAATTATCTTAAACAACATTGGAGGTGGCTTATGGTAGAGAAATTAACATTCAATTATCTGTCAACAGCTCTGGAGGACATTCCTGCAGTCAGCATGCCAATTGCATGCTCCCTCAAAACCTGAGACATCTGTGGCATTGTGTTGTCTGACAAAAATGCACATTTTAGAATGGCTTTTATTGTCCCATGCACAAGGTGCACCTGTGTAATGATCATGCTGTTTAATCAGCTTCTTGATATGCCACCCCTGTCAGGTGGATGGATTATCTTGGCAAAGAAGCAATGCTCACTAACAGGGATGTAAATAAATTTGTGCACAAAATTTGAGAGAAATAAGCTTTTTGTGCATATGGAACATTTCTGGGCTCTTTTTATTTCAGCTCGTCAAACATGGGACCAACACTTTATTTGTTGCGTTTACATATATTTTTCAGCGTAAGCTACCTTAAGTAACTAAGGAAACTTTGAGTAGCCCTTTCGATAAATCATGGCTAGTCACGCAGCGTCTTGCACGCGACACAAAACAGAGAGGAGGAGTGGTTGTTAAGTCAGGTTTAAGCAGGGTGGTAGTGGTGATTAAGGTTTAAGTAGGGTGGTAGTGGTGATTAAGGTTTAAGTAGGGTGGTAGTGGTAGTGGTGATTAAGGTTAAAGTAGGGTGGTAGTGGTAGTGGTGATTAAGGTTTAAGTAGGGTGGTAGTGGTGATTAAGGTTTAAGTAGGGTGGTAGTGGTGATTAAGGTTAAAGTAGGGTGGTAGTGGTGATTAAGGTTAAAGTAGGGTGGTAGTGGTGATTAAGGTTTAAGTAGGGTGGTAGTGGTGATTAAGGTTTAAGTAGGGTGGTAGTGGTGATTAAGGTTTAAGTAGGGTGGTAGTGGTGATTAAGGTTTAAGTAGGGTGGTAGTGGTGATTAAGGTTTAAGTAGGGTGGTAGAGGTGATTAAGGTTTAAGTAGGGTGGTAGTGGTGATTAAGGTTTAAGTAGGGTGGTAGTGGTGATTAAGGTTTAAGTAGGGTGGTAGTGGTGATTAAGGTTTAAGTAGGGTGGTAGAGGTGATTAAGGTTTAAGTAGGGTGGTAGTGGTGATTAAGGTTTAAGTAGGGTGGTAGTGGTGATTAAGGTTTAAGTAGGGTGGTAGTGGTGATTAAGGTTTAAGTAGGGTGGTAGTGGTGATTAAGGTTTAAGTAGGGTGGTAGTGGTGATTAAGGTTTAGGTAGGGTGGTAGTGGTAGTGGTGATTAAGGTTTAAGCAGGGTGGTAGTGGTGATTAAGGTTTAAGTAGGGTGGTAGTGGTAGTGGTGATTAAGGTTTAAGTAGGGTGGTAGAGGTGATTAAGGTTTAAGTAGGGTGGTAGTGGTGATTAAGGTTTAAGTAGGGTGGTAGAGGTGATTAAGGTTTAAGTAGGGTGGTAGTGGTGATTAAGGTTTAAGTAGGGTGGTAGTGGTGATTAAGGTTTAAGTAGGGTGGTAGAGGTGATTAAGGTTTAAGTAGGGTGGTAGTGGTGATTAAGGTTTAAGTAGGGTGGTAGTGGTGATTAAGGTTTAAGTAGGGTGGTAGTGGTGATTAAGGTTTAAGCAGGGTGGTAGTGATGATTAAGGTTTAAGTAGGGTGGTAGTGGTGATTAAGGTTTAAGCAGGGTGGTAGTGGTGATTAAGGTTTAAGCAGGGTGGTAGTGGTGATTAAGGTTTAAGTAGGGTGGTAGTGGTGATTAAGGTTTAAGCAGGGTGGTAGAGGTGATTAAGGTTTAAGTAGGGTGGTAGAGGTGATTAAGGTTTAAGTAGGGTGGTAGAGGTGATTAAGGTTTAAGTAGGGTGGTAGAGGTGATTAAGGTTTAAGTAGGGTGGTAGTGGTGATTAAGGTTTAAGCAGGGTGGTAGTGGTAGTGGTGATTAAGGTTTAAGTAGGGTGGTAGTGGTAGTGGTGATTAAGGTTTAAGCAGGGTGGTAGTGGTGATTAAGGTTTAAGCAGGGTGGTAGTGGTGATTAAGGTTTAAGTAGGGTGGTAGTGGTGATTAAGGTTTAAGTAGGGTGGTAGTGGTGATTAAGGTTTAAGCAGGGTGGTAGAGGTGATTAAGGTTTAAGTAGGGTGGTAGAGGTGATTAAGGTTTAAGTAGGGTGGTAGAGGTGATTAAGGTTTAAGTAGGGTGGTAGAGGTGATTAAGGTTTAAGTAGGGTGGTAGTGGTGATTAAGGTTTAAGCAGGGTGGTAGTGGTAGTGGTGATTAAGGTTTAAGTAGGGTGGTAGTGGTAGTGGTGATTAAGGTTTAAGTAGGGAGGTAGAGGTGATTAAGGTTTAAATAGGGTGGTAGAGGTGATTAAGGAGAGTGAGAACAGTAGTGGAGGCTGATTGGCAACGGTTAGCAGCTGGTGCTTGTTGAGTTGCTAGGGCGCTGTGTTCAAGGCAACTAGTTAAGTGTTACATTCAAGTCTGGTCCTTTCTCCTGAATTTTTGTTAATCCTTTATGCCGTTTATTGAGGAAGAATTGTCTTACTATGACTGGGATATTCTGTTGTCTCACTATCTTAAGATGAATGCTCTAACCGTGAGTGGCTCTGGATAAGAGCGTCCGCTAAATTACTCAAATATACATTCTTATTTGATCCCTTTTCTTTCCCAGCTGTAGAATACCGTTTCATCAGCATTATACTGTAGAGTATGGCAATCATTCGTATTGCTGCTGTTAACGTTTGAAAGAGAAGTCCCAAATGGCACCCTATCCCCTATGTAGTGCACTACTTTTGACCAGGGCCCATAGTGGTAGTGCACTACATAGGCCCTATGTAGTGCACTACCACTATGGGCCCTGGTCAAAAGTAGTGCACTACATAGGGGATAGGGTGCCATTTGGGACTCAACCAATGACGGAGGAGAACTGGACAACTGGACAGAAAACATCGAATCTAACAATCATAAAATGTTATAATGAAATAGTAGTAAAATAACATCATAAATACAATAATAGATCCTTAAACTAATAAATAAACACATGTATATAATTATCAAAATGCACAAATAAACGTATCAACAAATACATTTAAACATACACAATCCAGACAGTCTACCGTATGATAGTTATGATATTAGTTAAACGATCTGAATCTTCAGCTATTCATCTGAATGGGATGAGAGATGTTTGATAGTGGTAAAACAAATGTATTTTATACGGTAGCAGTACAACACTGTCACTATGGGTATTAAGTTGTTAACAGTCACTATTCACTTATTTACACTGATGAGGTAAAAGTTGTTTATGATAAAATATACAAAAAATGAAGCGTCATCGTCAAGAAAAGCAACACACGACTCCATGCACGCTGATCTCCTAGCAAGCCTAACACTGTCTCTCACTTTAAAAAAGGTTTCCAGACCATCTTTATCTGACAGTAAAGGGCAGGTATCACTGTATCTTCCCACAGGGGTGACTTTATGTCTTTCTCCCCGAGGACAGGAGAGGATTAGTGTCTCACAGCTCAGTCTTTCTCTGTCTCAGTCGCTATCTTCCATAATGGACAGGTCACTCTGTGTCTGTCTGTCCTCACAGTGGATATGTGGACAGGTAAGTCTGTCTGTGTCTCTCTGTCTCACGTTGTCTCTTCTACAGTGTTAGAAGAGACAATGTTAGTCTAAGTCTCTCTGTAGAAAGATCAGTCAGTCTCCATAATGTCTCTCTGTCCCAGTCGGTCTCTTCCACAGTGGACCGGTCAGTCTCCATGTCTCAGAGGCCAGTGAACTAGTTTCTCTGCCAGGTCCCGTTGGTCTTGTTCAGTGAGGTGCTACTTCCATGTTTACTCTCTCCTGAGGCCTTCATGGCCAGCTCTGATGCATCCGCCATCGGCTGCTTGTCCTCTTGCTCCGTCTCCCGATGGTAGAAGTAGTTGAAGTTGGACACGATGACGGGTACGGGCAGGGCGATGGTCAACACGCCAGCGATGGCGCAGAGCGTCCCCACCATCTTTCCCCCCATGGTGATCGGGCACATGTCGCCGTAGCCCACTGTAGTCATGGTGACCACGGCCCACCAGAACCCGTCGGGGATGCTGACGAACTGCGTGCTGGGCTCGTCCACCTCGGCGAAGTAGATGGCGCTGGAGAAGAGGATGACTCCGATGAAGAGGAAGAAGATGAGGAGGCCCAGCTCCCGCATGCTGGCCTTCAGTGTCTGGCCCAGGATCTGGAGCCCCTTGGAGTGTCTGGACAGCTTGAAGATCCTGAACACCCTGACCAGACGGATGATACGAAGGATGGCCAGGGACATGTTCTGGCTGGAGTTCTGGTTCGGGGTGGTGACCAGCTCCGTTACCAAGGTGACGAAGTAGGGGATGATGGAGACGATGTCGATGATGTTCATGAGGTTGTGGAAGAAGTCGCTCTTGGAGGGGCAGACCACGAAGCGGACAACCAGCTCGAAGAAGAACCAGACGATGCAGGCCGTCTCAATGATGAAGAAAGGGTCGGAGAACGTGGAGGTGATGGTTTTGGGCGTGGCCGAGGGCGGGAACAAGGACCCGAGGCCGCCCAGCGATTGGTTCCCATCGAAAGGCATCAGCTGCATGACGGTGGTGGGTAGGACGGGGTCCAGGGAGTTATCCCGGAACTCCGGTAGCGTCTCCATGCAAAAGATGATGATTGAGATAACGATGATGAACACGGAGACCAGCGCCACGCCACGCGCCGCGTTGGAGCTCTCGGGGTACTCGAACAGCAGCCAGAACTGGTGGTACATCTCATTGGTCGGGAGAGGGATCTCCTCTTCTTTGATGAACCCCTCGTCCTCTCTGAACTGCTCCATGGCGTCACTCCCCAGCTCATAGAACACGATCTCATCAGCAAACACATCCAGCGGAACGTTGGCCGGCCGGCGGATCTTCCCTCCTGACTGGTAGTAGTAGAGGATGCCGTCGAAGCTGGGCCGGTTCCTGTCGAAGAAATACTCATTCCTCATGGGGTCAAAGTAGTCCATCCTCTTCATAGGGTCCCCCAGAAGGGTCTCAGGGAACTGGTCGAGGGTTTTGAGCTGCGTCTCAAAGCGCAGCCCGGCGATGTTGATGATGACCTTCTGGTCTCCGTCGTCTAGCCCTCTCTTGTCCACAAACAGATCCTCGCAGCACTCCTGAGCCAGCCGGCTGAATATGGTCTCGCTCTGCGTCTGGGTCTCACTATTAAGCAACATCTGCCAGTTGGCGATGATGCTGGCACAGCTAAGGCGCCCCCTCCTGCTGTGGGCTGACATGAGGGGCGAGTGGGGCACGCCCAAAGTATTGGGGGAGGGGGACGGACAGGGGGAGGTGTGCCACTCGTGGGGGTTGTGTGAGGAGGGGCGGTGAGGCTGGGGGGTGGAGGTGTGGTTGGGCAGGGTGGAGAGGAGGTGGTGGGAGCTGGGGAAGGAATATTGTTCGGGGGGCATGTCGACCGTCAGGGCTGTGGTCTCATCAGGGTAATCGACCGTCAGGGCTGTGGTCAGATCATCTGGGTTGTCCAGCTCATCTTCCAGGCTGCTGTCGATGTCGTCCAGACTTTCAAAGTCCACCATAGCCACCTCCATGGTTTCTGCGGTTTCTGCTGCTGCTACTGCTGTTCACACAGTACTTAACAAAGACCCTCAGTCTGAGGCCCAGGAGATCCACAGAGGGCGGCAGACCTCAGCCCCAGGCCTGCCTGTATGCCCAGAGAGAGAGGCTGTCCTCAGGCTCTACGGCCCAGAGAGAGACAGATGGAGGTAGTCTTCAGGGTAACAGGCTGACAGCCTCTCCAGCAGTCAACAGATGCTTCCTCACCTCTGCTACACACACCCTCTCCTTCTCACACCTGCAGCGGGGGACCGGGAGAGAAAAAGAGAGAGATGCAATGTCACTTTTTGTTTCTTCTCACTTTTGTTTATTGTTTATTTCACTTGTAAACCTACAGTTTGTATATTTATTTACTTGTATATATATATATATATATATATATATATATATATAATATATAGTATATATATATTTTGACTGGTACTGTATATTTATTCACAGTGCCTTCGGAAAGTATTCAGACCCCTTAACTTTTTCCACATTTTGTTACGTTACAGCCTTATTCTAAAATGAATTAAATAAAAAACTATTCCTCAGCAATCCACACAGAATACCCCATAATGACAAAGCGAAAACAGGTTTTTAGAAATTTTTGCAAATGTATTAACATTTTTAACCGAAATACCTTATTTACATTAGTATTCATTCATTCGTTTTTAGACATTTCTAATGATTGGAGTCCACCTGTGGTACATTCAATTGATTGGACATGATTTGGAAAGGCACACACCTGTCTATATAAGGTCCCACAGTTGACAGTGCATGTCAGAGCAAAAACCAAGCCAGAAGGTGGGATGAATTGTCCGTAGAGCTCCGACACAGGATTGTGTCGAGGCACAGATCTGGGGAAGGGTACCAAAACATATCTGCAGCATTGAAGGTCCTCAAATACACACTGGCCTCCATTATTCAGGTCTGAATACTTTCTGAAGGCACTGTATAAATATATATACAGTACCTGTCAAAAATTTGGACACACCTACTCATTCCAGGTTTTTTTCTTTATTTTTACTATTTTCTACATTGTAGAATGATAGTGAAGTCATCAAAACTATGAAAGTATACATATGGAATCATGTAGTAACCAAAAAAGTGTTAAACAAATCAAAATATATTTTATATTTGAGATTCTTCAAATAGCCACTCTTTGCCTTGATGACAGTTTTGCACAATCTTGGCATTCTCTCAACCAGCTTCACCTGGAATGCTTTTCCAACAGTTTTGAAGTAGTTCCCATATATGCTGAGCACTTGTTGGCTGCTTTTCCTTCACTCTGCCGTCGGACGCATCCGAAACCATCTCAATTGGGTTGAGGTTGGGGGATTGTGGAGGCCAGGTCATCTGATGCAACACTCCAATACTCTCCTTCTTGGTAAAATAGCCCTTACACAGCCTGGAGGTGTGTTGGGTCATTGTTCGGTTGAAAAACAAATTATAGTCCCACTAAGCCCAAACCAGATGGGATGGCGTATCGCTGCAGCATGCTGTGGTAGCCATGCTGGTTAAGTGTGCCTTGAATTCTAAATAAATCACAGACAGTGTCACCAGCAAAGCACCCCCACACCATAACACCTCCTCCTCCATGCTTTACGAAGGGAACTACACATGCGGAGATCATCCGTTCACCCACACCGCGTCTCACAAAGACATGGAGGTTGGAACCAGAAATCTCAAATTTGGACTCCAGACCAAAGGACACATTTCCACCGGTCTAATGTTCATTGCTTGTGTTTCTTGGACCAAGCAGGTCTCTTCTTATTGGTGTCCTTTAGTAGTGGTTTATTTGCAGCAATTCGACCATAAAGGCCTGATTCACACAGTCCCCTCTGAACAGGTAATGTTGAGATGTGTCTGTGACTTGAACTAAGTAAAGCATTAATTTGGGCTGCAATTTGGCTGGTAACTCTAATGAACTTATCCTCTGCAGCAGAGGTAACTCTGGGTCTTCCATTCCTGTTGTGGTCCTCAAGAGAGCAAGTTTCATCATAGCACTTGATGGTTTTTGCGACTGCACTTGAAGAAACTTTCAAAGTTCTTGAAATGTTCCATATTGACTGACCTTCACGTCTTAAAGTAATGATAGACTGTCATTTCTCTTTGCTTATTTGAGCTGTTCTTGCCATAATATGGACTTGGTCTTTTACCAAATAGGGCTATCTTCTGAATACCTTGTCACAACACAACTGATTGGCTCAAATGCATTAAGAAGGAAAGAAATTCCACAAATTAACTTTTAAGAAGTCACACCTGTTAATTGAAATGCATTCCAGGTGACTACACACGATGCTGGTTGAGAGAATGTCAAGAGCGTGCAAAGCTGTCATCAAGGCAAAGGGTGGTTATTTGAAGAATATAAAATATTTTTGGTTACTATATGATTCCATATGTGTTATTTCATAGTTGTGATGTCTTCACTATTATTCTACAATGTAAAAAATAGTAAAAATAAAGAAAAACCCTTGAATGAGTAGGTGTGTCCAAACTTTTGACTGGTAGTGTATATATATATATATATATATATATATATATATATATATATATATATATATATATATATATATATATATTTCAGTACACAGTATATATACATATCTCAGTACACAGTATATATACAGTATATATATATATATATATATACACAGTATTGGAGAGAGAGTGAAAGAGAGGGTTAGAGAATGCGACATGTTTGCTGCTGTCTGTCCTGCTATCCGCACCACCTGCTTTAGACTGGCTCTGCTTTCAACTGCTTGACACTGACACCCTAATGTTACCTAATGTTACACACAGACACAGACACACACAAACACCTGCTCCCTCCTCCTGTTCACTTGCTATGCATCTGACCTGGTTAGAACAGCGGGGAGGAGAGGAGGCATTCAGTTGTGCATTTTTCCCTGACACATAGGGTTCCCTCCCTGCTCCAGAATAACACACTGCGAACACACACACAGGTGCAAAATCCTGAACACACAGAAAAAGTGCCTCATGCCTCATTAGTTTGTGTTAAAAGCAAGCCCCTTTTCACACTGATAATGATAATAAATAGCATCCAGATCAGTGAGTGTGTGTGTGCTGTCGCCTGCAGTTGTTTAATTAAAGACTCCAGAGATGATTCACCGATACAGAGAGAGATAGAAACATATAAGATAGAAAGAGATACATATACAGTGAGGGAAAAAACTATTTGATCCCCTGCTGATTTTGTACGTTTGCCCACTGACAAAGACATGATCAGTCTATAATTTTAATGGTAGGTTTATTTGAACAGTGAGAGACTGAATAACAACAAAAAAATCCAGAAAAACACATGTCAAAAATGGTATAAATTGATTTGCATTTTAATGAGGGAAATAAGTATTTAACCCCTCTGCAAAACATGACTTAGTACTTGGTGGCAAAACCCTTGTTGGCAATCACAGAGGTCAGACGTTTCTTGTAGTTGGCCACCAGGTTTGCACACATCTCAGGAGGGATTTTGTCCCACTCCTCTTTGCAGATCTTCTCCAAGTCATTAAGGTTTCGAGTCATTGTTTTGGGTCATTGTCATGCTGGAATACCCATCCACGACTTTTCAATGCCCTGGCTGAGGGAAGGAGGTTCTCACCCAAGATTTGACGGAACATGGCCCCGTCCATCGTCCCTTTGATGCGGTGAAGTTGTCCCCTTAGCAGAAAAACACCCCCAAAGTTTAATGTTTCCACCTCCATGTTTGATTGTGGGGATGGTGTTCTTGGGGTCATAGGCAGCATTCCTCCTCCTCCAAACACGGCGAGTTGAGTTGATGCCAAAGAGCTCGATTTTGGTCTCATCTGACCACAACACTTTCACCCAGTTCTCCTCTGAATCATTCAGATGTTCATTGGCAAACTTCAGACGGGCCTGTATATGTGCTTTCTTGAGCAGGGGGACCCTGCGGGCGCTGCAGGATTTCAGTCCTTCACAGCGTAGTGTGTTACCAATTGTTTTCTTGGTGACTATGGTCCCAGCTGCCTTGAGATCATTGACTAGATCCTCCCGTGTAGTTCTGAGCTGATTCCTCACCGTTCTCATGATCTTTGCAACTCCACAAGGTGAGATCTTGCATGGAGCCCCAGGCCGAGGGAGATTGACAGTTATTTTGTGTTTCTTCCATTTGCGAATAATCGCACCAACTGTTGTCACCTTCTTACCAAGCTGCTTGGCGATGGTCTTGTAGCCCATTCCAGCCTTGTGTAGGTCTACAATCTTGTCCCTGACATCCTTGGAGAGCTCTTTGGTCTTGGCCATGGTGGAATTTGGAATCTGATTGATTGATTGCTTCTGTGGACAGGTGTCTTTTATACAGGTAACAAACTGAGATTAGGAGCACTCCCTTTAAGAGTGTGCTCCTAATCTCAGCTCGTTACCTGTATAAAAGACACCTGGGAGCCAGAAATCTTTCTGATTGAGAGGATGTCAAATACTTATTTCCCTCATTAAAATGCAAATCAATTTATAACATTTTTGACATGTGTTTTTCTGGATTTGTTTGTTGTTATTCTGTCTCTCACTGTTCAAATAAACCTACCATTAAAATTATAGACTGATCATTTCTTTGTCAGTGGGCAAACGTACAAAATCAGCAGGGGATGAAATACTTTTTTCCCTCACTATATATACATACACACAGAGAGAGAGAGAGAGAGAGAGAGAGAGAGAGAGAGAGAGAGAGAGAGAGAGAGAGAGAGAGAGAGAGAGAGAGAGAGAGAGGAGAAGTGGGGAGAAATGAGGACAGGATAAGTGTAGAGAAGGGTTAAAGGGTTATGAGGGGTGGATTTGAGGGACAACACACTACTGAGGGGACAACACACTACTGAGGGGACAACACACTACTGAGGGGACAACACACTACTGAGGGGACAACACACTACTGAGGGGACAACACATTACTGATCATCTTATGGGTATGCTTGTAATCGTTATGGACTGGGGAGGCAAAGTCCTAGAGGAAAACCTGGTTTAGTCTGCTTTTCATCAGACACTGGGAGATTCATTCACCTTTCAGCAGGACAATAATCTAAAACATAAGGCCAAATCTACACTGGAGTTGCCGAATTACAGTTTTGACTTAAATCTACTTCAAAATCTATGGGAAGACCAGAAAATGGTTGTCTAGCAATGATCAACAACCAATTTGACAGATCTTGAAGAATTTTGAAAAGAATAACGGGCAAATGTTGCACATCCAGGTGTGGAAAGCTCTTAAAGACTTACCCAGAAAGACTCACAGCTGTAATCACTGCCAAAGGTGCTTCTACAAACTATTGACTCAGTTGTGTGAATACTTACTGTATTTCATTTTCAATAAACTTGCAAAAAATTATAAAAACATGTTTTCACTTTGCCATTATGGGGTATTGTGTGAACAAAATCAATGTCATCAATTTTGAATTCAGGCTGTAACAACAAAATATGGAATAAGTCAAGGGGTATGAATACTTTCTGAGGGCACTGTAAGCATGTTGTTTGTGCAATGGTATCTTCTAAATCAGAGAGGAATTGGTGAAACATGAATATGTTAGCTAGCTAGCTACAGGAGGTACGAAACATTTAATGTAACATCTAATTAGGGTCCCCTGGAAACACTGACCAACACTTTGATTCCTACACTGTCAATAATTAATCCCTGGCTCATTCATTCGTTGTCATGTCAAAGAACAACATATTCAAGGTGCTTCCCACTATATTCTACCTATAGAATTAGAATAATCATTATATTTCCATGATTCTAACAGTTCACAAATTAACTAGGCCTGGGTTATTGGCCCATATTATGCAGACCACATAACCTATAACATTCACTACATAACCTATAATATTCACTACATAACCTATAACATTCACTACATAACCTGTAACATTCACTACATAACCTATAACATTCACTACATAACCTGTAACATTCACTACATAACCTATAACATTCACTACATAACCTGTAACACTCACTACATAACCTATAACATTCACTACATAACCTGTAACATTCACTACATAACCTATAACATTCACTACATAACCTATAACATTCACTACATAACCTGTAACATTCACTACATAACCTGTAACATTCACTACATAACCTATAACATTCACTACATAACCTGTAACATTCACTACATAACCTATAACATTCACTACAAAACCTATAACATTAACTACATAACCTATAACATTCACCACATAACCTATACCATTCACTACATAACCTGTAACATTCACTACATAACCTATAACATTCACTACATAACCTATAACATTCACTACATAACCTATACCATTCACTACATAACCTGTAACATTCACTACATAACCTGTAACATTCACTACATAACCTATAACATTCACTACATAACCTGTAACATTCACTACATAACCTATACCATTCACTACATAACCTATAACATTCACTACATAACCTATACCATTCACTACATAACCTATAACATTCACTACATAACCTATAACATTCACTACATAACCTGTAACATTCACTACATAACCTGTAACATTCACTACATAACCTATAACATTCACTACATAACCTGTAACATTCACTACATAACTTGTAGCATTCACTACATAACCTATAACATTCACTACATAACCTGTAACATTCACTACATAACCTATAACATTCACTACATAACCTGTAACATTCACTACATAACCTGTAGCATTCTCTACATAACCTGTAACATTCACTACATAACCTATAACATTCACTACATAACCTATAACATTTTCTACATAACTTATAACATTCACTACATAACCTATAATATTCACTACATAACCTATAACATTCACTACATAACCTGTAACATTCACTACATAACCTATAACATTCACTACATAACCTGTAACATTCACTACATAACCTGTAGCATTCTCTACATAACCTGTAACATTCACTACATAACCTATAACATTCACTACATAACCTATAACATTTTCTACATAACTTATAACATTCACTACATAACCTATAATATTCACTACATAACCTATAACATTCACTACATAACCTGTAACATTCACTACATAACCTACCTTTAACTACATAGACTATAACATTCACTGCATAACTTATAAAATTCACTACATAACTTGTAACATTCACTACATAACCTGTAACATTCACTACATAACCTGTAACATTCACTACATAACCTATAATATTCACTACATAACCTATAACATTCACTACATAACCTATAACATTCACTACATAACCTATAACATTCACTACATAACCTGTAACATTCACTACATAACCTGTAACATTCACTACATAACCTATAACATTAACTACATAACTTATAACATTCACTACATAATCTATACCCTTCGAACTCAACTCTGGACCGCAAAGCCAGTTCCAATGAATTTCTCTATTGTCCCCCTCTAATCAGGAGACTGATGTATACCTGGGACACCAGGTGGGTGAAATTAATTATCAGGTAGAATGGAAAGAAGGATGTGGGGAAATTATTTTGGTTTGATGAGGAGGTATGGCTTGAGATCTTTAATGAGATACACCAACCACTTACTAGTCTGAATATTAAGGAAACTAACTACAAATTCATTTCCAAGTTTTATTTTACTCCTGTTAAATCGTATTTTCCCAGACACCTCGCCAAATTGCCTGAAATCTAGGACTGAAAAAGGAACCTTTTTGCACCTATTTTGGCAATGCAATAAGTGAATGGATTTCTAGCACTCTATTCATACAGCCAATCAGATAATTTTTGACATAGAATTGGTCCAAGCCTTTACCTCGTTAATCACATTGCAAATATTAAGCTTGACTCAGACAAGACAAGGTTGATGATAACTATTTCATAATTTGCAAAGAAATGTATTCTTGTGTGTTGGAAAAATGAAACCCCAACCACTTTTTAATTGTGGTTAAACCAAGTTGCAGATTTTTTGCCATTCGAAAAATGTACAACGGACGTACAGAATCGCAGTTCCACATTCCTGAAAGTATTGTCTCCTTTATTGGAAAAATCTTTTAAAAGGTGTTCGGGCATCCTGAGACCCAACGAGTATCCTTGTTTCATAGAAAGAGAGGGGGAAAAAATGGTTGATTCGAAAAGCTCTGAAAATAAAATGGTATCTGCTGCTATTTGTTACCAGGTTCTAATGCTAACGGTACCTGCAGCTATTTGGTATTGGATGTAGTTTTATTAATGTATGAGAACTTTTATTTCTCTTTATAATTGTTATATATATGATCCCATACAATGTACCTAGGGCTGACCCCTTTTAGTCGACTGTTCAATTGTGTGGTCCATAGGCTGTTCGTCGACAGATTTTTTTTTAGTTGACATTTAAACTTTTATTTATTCTTTTTTTTACACTTTTATAAGCCATAAACCTCCTCTTCTGGCCGGCCTATCCACTCGCAATACAAAGTATATCAATAGGCTTGCATGTTATTATTAGCGGTGTGTGTCTTTTTAATATCGAGGAATGTTTCACGTTTTCTGGTCATAGAAGTAATAACATGAATTGGTGTATGAGGCAGCTCAAGTTTTATCCATCAGCTGGAAGATAGTATCCCCGTTTTGGTCATTCTCAGTGGAGAGAGAGAGAGAGCGGAGTGACAGTGAGAGACAGCCCTCCCTCCTCACTGACTACCAGATGGATGATGAGACAGCCCTCCCTCCACACTGACTACCAGATGGATGATGAGAGACAGCCCTCCCTCCAGACTGACTATCAGATGGATGATGAGAGACAGCCCTCCCTCCCTCCTGACTACCAGATGGATGATGAGAGACAGCCCTCCCTCCAGACTGACTACCAGATGGATGATGAGAGACAGCCCTCCCTCCTCACTGACTATCAGATGGATAATGAGACAGCCCTCCCTCCAGACTGACTATCAGATGGATGATGAGACAGCCCTCCCTCCAGACTGACTATCAGATGGATGATGAGAGACAGCCCTCCCTCCTGACTGACTATCAGATGGATGAAGAGAGACAGCCCTCCCTCCACACTGACTACCAGATGGATGATGAGACAGCCCTCTCTCCACACTGACTATCAGATGGATGATGAGACAGCCCTCTCTCCAGACTGACTATCAGATGGATGATGAGACAGCCCTCTCTCCAGACTGACTATCAGATGGATGATGAGACAGCCCTCTCTCCAGACTGACTATCAGATGGATGATGAGAGACAGCCCTCCCTCCACACTGACTATCAGATGGATGAAGAGAGACAGCCCTCCCTCCAGACTGACTATCAGATGGATGATGAGACAGCCCTCTCTCCAGACTGACTATCAGATGGATGATGAGAGACAGCCCTCCCTCCTCACTGACTACCAGATGGATTAAGAGAGACAGCCCTCCCTCCAGACTGACTATCAGATGGATGATGAGAGACAGCCCTCCCTCCTCACTGACTACCAGATGGATTAAGAGAGACAGCCCTCCCTCCAGACTGACTACCAGATGGATGAAGAGAGACAGCCCTCCCTCCAGACTGACTATCAGATGGATGAAGAGAGACAGCCCTCCTTGAACACTGACTACCAGATGGATGATGAGAGACAGCCCTCCCTCCAGACTGACTATCAGATGGATGATGAGAGACAGCCCTCCCTCCACACTGACTACCAGATGGATGATGAGAGACAGCCCTCCCTCCAGACTGACTATCAGATGGATGATGAGAGACAGCCCTCCCTCCACACTGACTATCAGATGGATGATGAGAGACAGCCCTTCCTCCTCACTGACTACCAGATGGATGAAAAGAGACAGCCCTACCTCCACACTGACTACCAGATGGATGATGAGAGACAGCCCTTCCTCCTCACTGACTACCAGATGGATGAAGAGAGACAGCCCTCCCTCCACACTGACTACCAGATGGATGAAGAGAGACAGCCCTCCCTCCACACTGACTATCAGATGGATGATGAGAGACAGCCCTCCCTCCACACTGACTATCAGATGGATGATGAGAGACAGCCCTTCCTCCTCACTGACTACCAGATGGATGAAGAGAGACACTCCTCCCTCCAGACTGACTATCAGATGGATGAAGAGAGACAGCCCTCCCTCCAGACTGACTATCAGATGGATGATGAGACAGCCCTTCCTCCACACTGACTACCAGATGGATGAAGAGAGACAGCCCTCCCTCCACACTGACTATCAGATGGATGAAGAGAGACAGCCCTCCCTCCACACTGACTATCAGATGGATGATGAGAGACAGCCCTCCCTCCACACTGACTACCAGATGGATGAAGAGAGACAGCCCTCCCTCCACACTGACTACCAGATGGATGAAGAGAGACAGCCCTCCCTCCACACTGACTATCAGATGGATGATGAGAGACAGCCCTCCCTCCACACTGACTATCAGATGGATGATGAGAGACAGCCCTTCCTCCTCACTGACTACCAGATGGATGAAGAGAGACAGCCCTCCCTCCAGACTGACTATCAGATGGATGAAGAGAGACAGCCCTCCCTCCAGACTGACTATCAGATGGATGATGAGACAGCCCTTCCTCCACACTGACTACCAGATGGATGAAGAGAGACAGCCCTCCCTCCACACTGACTATCAGATGGATGAAGAGAGACAGCCCTCCCTCCACACTGACTATCAGATGGATGATGAGAGACAGCCCTCCCTCCTCACTGACTACCAGATGGATGATGAGAGACAGCCCTCCCTCCAGACTGACTATCAGATGGATGATGAGACAGCCCTCCCTCTAGACTGACTATCAGATGGATGATGAGACAGCCCTCCCTCCACACTGAATACCAGATGGATGATGAGAGACAGCCCTCCCTCCACACTGACTACCAGATGGATGATGAGAGACAGCCCTCCCTCCACACTGACTACCAGATGGATGATGAGAGACAGCCCTCCCTCCACACTGACTACCAGATGGATGATGAGAGACAGCCCTCCCTCCAGACTGACTATCAGATGGATGAAGAGAGACAGCCCTCCCTCCAGACTGACTATCAGATGGATGAAGAGAGACAGCCCTCCCTCCACACTGACTATCAGATGGATGAAGAGAGACAGCCCTCCCTCCAGACTGACTATCAGATGGATGAAGAGAGACAGCCCTCCCTCCACACTGACTACCAGATGGATGAAGAGAGACAGCCCTCCCTCCAGACTGACTACCAGATGGATGATGAGACAGCCCTCCCTCCACACTGACTATCAGATGGATGATGAGAGACAGCCCTCCTTCCACACTGACTACCAGATGGATAATGAGAGACAGCCCTCCCTCCACACTGACTATCAGATGGATGATGAGAGACAGCCCTCCCTCCACACTGACTACCAGATGGATAATGCGAGACAGCCCTCCCTCCACACTGATTACCAGATGGATAATGAGAGACAGCCCTCCTTCCACACTGACTACCAGATGGATAATGAGAGACAGCCCTCCCTCCACACTGACTATCAGATGGATGATGAGAGACAGCCCTCCCTCCACACTGACTACCAGATGGATAATGCGAGACAGCCCTCCCTCCACACTGATTACCAGATGGATAATGAGAGACAGCCCTCCCTCCACACTGACTATCAGATGGATGAAGAGAGACAGCCCTCCCTCCACACTGACTATCAGATGGATGATGAGAGACAGCCCTCCCTCCTCACTGACTACCAGATGGATGATGAGAGACAGCCCTGCCTCCAGACTGACTATCAGATGGATGATGAGACAGCCCTCCCTCTAGACTGACTATCAGATGGATGATGAGACAGCCCTCCCTCCACACTGACTACCAGATGGATGATGAGAGACAGCCCTCCCTCCAGACTGACTACCAGATGGATGATGAGAGACAGCCCTCTCTCCAGACTGACTATCAGATGGATGATGAGAGACAGCCCTCCCTCCACACTGACTATCAGATGGATGAAGAGAGACAGCCCTCCCTCCAGACTGACTATCAGATGGATGATGAGACAGCCCTCTCTCCAGACTGACTATCAGATGGATGATGAGAGACAGCCCTCCCTCCTCACTGACTACCAGATGGATTAAGAGAGACAGCCCTCCCTCCAGACTGACTATCAGATGGATGATGAGAGACAGCCCTCCCTCCTCACTGACTACCAGATGGATTAAGAGAGACAGCCCTCCCTCCAGACTGACTACCAGATGGATGAAGAGAGACAGCCCTCCCTCCAGACTGACTATCAGATGGATGAAGAGAGACAGCCCTCCTTGAACACTGACTACCAGATGGATGATGAGAGACAGCCCTCCCTCCAGACTGACTATCAGATGGATGATGAGAGACAGCCCTCCCTCCACACTGACTACCAGATGGATGATGAGAGACAGCCCTCCCTCCAGACTGACTATCAGATGGATGATGAGAGACAGCCCTCCCTCCACACTGACTATCAGATGGATGATGAGAGACAGCCCTTCCTCCTCACTGACTACCAGATGGATGAAAAGAGACAGCCCTACCTCCACACTGACTACCAGATGGATGATGAGAGACAGCCCTTCCTCCTCACTGACTACCAGATGGATGAAGAGAGACAGCCCTCCCTCCACACTGACTACCAGATGGATGAAGAGAGACAGCCCTCCCTCCACACTGACTATCAGATGGATGATGAGAGACAGCCCTCCCTCCACACTGACTATCAGATGGATGATGAGAGACAGCCCTTCCTCCTCACTGACTACCAGATGGATGAAGAGAGACACTCCTCCCTCCAGACTGACTATCAGATGGATGAAGAGAGACAGCCCTCCCTCCAGACTGACTATCAGATGGATGATGAGACAGCCCTTCCTCCACACTGACTACCAGATGGATGAAGAGAGACAGCCCTCCCTCCACACTGACTATCAGATGGATGAAGAGAGACAGCCCTCCCTCCACACTGACTATCAGATGGATGATGAGAGACAGCCCTCCCTCCACACTGACTACCAGATGGATGAAGAGAGACAGCCCTCCCTCCACACTGACTACCAGATGGATGAAGAGAGACAGCCCTCCCTCCACACTGACTATCAGATGGATGATGAGAGACAGCCCTCCCTCCACACTGACTATCAGATGGATGATGAGAGACAGCCCTTCCTCCTCACTGACTACCAGATGGATGAAGAGAGACAGCCCTCCCTCCAGACTGACTATCAGATGGATGAAGAGAGACAGCCCTCCCTCCAGACTGACTATCAGATGGATGATGAGACAGCCCTTCCTCCACACTGACTACCAGATGGATGAAGAGAGACAGCCCTCCCTCCACACTGACTATCAGATGGATGAAGAGAGACAGCCCTCCCTCCACACTGACTATCAGATGGATGATGAGAGACAGCCCTCCCTCCTCACTGACTACCAGATGGATGATGAGAGACAGCCCTCCCTCCAGACTGACTATCAGATGGATGATGAGACAGCCCTCCCTCTAGACTGACTATCAGATGGATGATGAGACAGCCCTCCCTCCACACTGAATACCAGATGGATGATGAGAGACAGCCCTCCCTCCACACTGACTACCAGATGGATGATGAGAGACAGCCCTCCCTCCACACTGACTACCAGATGGATGATGAGAGACAGCCCTCCCTCCACACTGACTACCAGATGGATGATGAGAGACAGCCCTCCCTCCAGACTGACTATCAGATGGATGAAGAGAGACAGCCCTCCCTCCAGACTGACTATCAGATGGATGAAGAGAGACAGCCCTCCCTCCACACTGACTATCAGATGGATGAAGAGAGACAGCCCTCCCTCCAGACTGACTATCAGATGGATGAAGAGAGACAGCCCTCCCTCCACACTGACTACCAGATGGATGAAGAGAGACAGCCCTCCCTCCAGACTGACTACCAGATGGATGATGAGACAGCCCTCCCTCCACACTGACTATCAGATGGATGATGAGAGACAGCCCTCCTTCCACACTGACTACCAGATGGATAATGAGAGACAGCCCTCCCTCCACACTGACTATCAGATGGATGATGAGAGACAGCCCTCCCTCCACACTGACTACCAGATGGATAATGCGAGACAGCCCTCCCTCCACACTGATTACCAGATGGATAATGAGAGACAGCCCTCCTTCCACACTGACTACCAGATGGATAATGAGAGACAGCCCTCCCTCCACACTGACTATCAGATGGATGATGAGAGACAGCCCTCCCTCCACACTGACTACCAGATGGATAATGCGAGACAGCCCTCCCTCCACACTGATTACCAGATGGATAATGAGAGACAGCCCTCCCTCCACACTGACTATCAGATGGATGATGAGACAGCCCTCCCTCTAGACTGACTATCAGATGGATGATGAGACAGCCCTCCCTCCACACTGACTACCAGATGGATGATGAGAGACAGCCCTCCCTCCAGACTGACTACCAGATGGATGATGAGAGACAGCCCTCCCTCCAGACTGACTATCAGATGGATGAAGAGATACAGCCCTCCCTCCACACTGACTATCAGATGGATGAAGAGAGACAGCCCTCCCTCCACACTGACTACCAGATGGATGAAGAGAGACAGCCCTCCCTCCAGACTGACTACCAGATGGATGATGAGACAGCCCTCCCTCCACACTGACTATCAGATGGATGATGAGAGACAGCCCTCCTTCCACACTGACTACCAGATGGATAATGAGAGACAGCCCTCCCTCCACACTGACTATCAGATGGATGATGAGAGACAGCCCTCCCTCCACACTGACTACCAGATGGATAATGCGAGACAGCCCTCCCTCCACACTGATTACCAGATGGATAATGAGAGACAGCCCTCCCTCCACACTGACTATCAGATGGATGAAGAGAGACAGCCCTCCCTCCACACTGACTATCAGATGGATGATGAGAGACAGCCCTCCCTCCTCACTGACTACCAGATGGATGATGAGAGACAGCCCTGCCTCCAGACTGACTATCAGATGGATGATGAGACAGCCCTCCCTCTAGACTGACTATCAGATGGATGATGAGACAGCCCTCCCTCCACACTGACTACCAGATGGATGATGAGAGACAGCCCTCCCTCCAGACTGACTACCAGATGGATGATGAGAGACAGCCCTCCCTCCAGACTGACTATCAGATGGATGAAGAGATACAGCCCTCCCTCCACACTGACTACCAGATGGATGAAGAGAGACAGCCCTCCCTCCAGACTGACTATCAGATGGATGATGAGAGACAGCCCTCCCTCCACACTGACTACCAGATGGATGATGAGAGACAGCCCTCCCTCCAGACTGACTATAAGATGGATGAAGAGAGACAGCCCTCCCTCCAAACTGACTATCAGATGGATGATGAGAGACAGCCCTCCCTCCACACTGACTACCAGATGGATGATGAGAGACAGCCCTCCCTCCACACTGACTACCAGATGGATGAAGAGAGACAGCCCTCTCTCCACACTGACTATCAGATGGATGAAGAGAGACAGCCCTCCCTCCACACTGACTATCAGATGGATGAAGAGAGACAGCCCTCTCTCCACACTGACTATCAGATGGATGATGAGAGACAGCCCTAACTCCACACTGACTACCAGATGGATGAAGAGAGACAGCCCTCTCTCCACACTGACTATCAGATGGATGAAGAGAGACAGCCCTCCCTCCACACTGACTACCAGATGGATGATGAGACAGCCCTCCCTCCACACTGACTACCAGATGGATGAAGAGAGACAGCCCTCCCTCCAGACTGACTATCAGATGGATGAAGAGAGACAGCCCTCCCTCCAGACTGACTATCAGATGGATGATGAGACAGCCCTCCCTCTAGACTGACTATCAGATGGATGATGAGACAGCCCTCCCTCCACACTGACTACCAGATGGATGATGAGAGACAGCCCTCCCTCCAGACTGACTACCAGATGGATGATGAGAGACAGCCCTCCCTCCAGACTGACTATCAGATGGATGAAGAGATACAGCCCTCCCTCCACACTGACTACCAGATGGATGAAGAGAGACAGCCCTCCCTCCAGACTGACTATCAGATGGATGATGAGAGACAGCCCTCCCTCCACACTGACTACCAGATGGATGAAGAGAGACAGCCCTCCCTCCAGACTGACTACCAGATGGATGATGAGAGACAGCCCTCCCTCCACACTGACTACCAGATGGATGAAGAGAGACAGCCCTCCCTCCAAACTGACTACCAGATGGATGAAGAGAGACAGCCCTCCCTCCAGACTGACTACCAGATGGATGATGAGAGACAGCCCTCCCTCCACACTGACTATCAGATGGATGATGAGAGACAGCACTCCCTCCACACTGACTATCAGATGGATGATGAGACAGCCCTCCCTCCTCACTGACTACCAGATGGATGATGAGACAGCCCTCCCTCCTCACTGACTACCAGATGGATGATGAGAGACAGCCCTCATTCCACACTGACTACCAGATGGATGATGAGAGACAGCCCTCCCTCCAGACTGACTATCAGATGGATGATGAGAGACAGCCCTCCCTCCACACTGACTACCAGATGGATGAAGAGAGACAGCCCTTCCTCCACACTGACTACCAGATGGATGATGAGAGACAGCCCTCCCTCCACACTGACTATCAGATGGATGATGAGAGACAGCCCTGCCTCCAGAATGACTATCAGATGGATGATGAGAGACAGCCCTCCCTCCACACTGACTATCAGATGGATGAAGAGAGACAGCCCTCCCTCCACACTGACTACCAGATGGATGATGTGAGACAGCCCTCTCTCCACACTGACTACCAGATGGATGATGAGAGACAGCCCTCCCTCCACACTGACTATCAGATGGATGAAGAGAGACAGCCCTCCCTCCACACTGACTATCAGATGGATGATGAGAGACAGCCCTTCCTCCACACTGACTATCAGATGGATGAAGAGAGACAGCCCTTCCTCCACACTGACTATCAGATGGATGATGAGAGACAGCCCTCCCTCCTCACTGACTACCAGATGGATGAAGAGAGACAGCCATCCCTCCAGACTGACTACCAGATGGATGATGAGAGACAGCCCTCCCTCCACACTGACTACCAGATGGATGATGAGACAGCCCTCCCTCCAGACTGACTACCAGATGGATGATGAGAGACAGCCCTCCCTCCTCACTGACTACCAGATGGATGAAGAGAGACAGCCCTCCCTCCACACTGACTACCAGATGGATGATGAGAGACAGCCCTCCCTCCACACTGACTACCAGATGGATGATGAGACAGCCCTCCCTCCTCACTGACTACCAGATGGATGAAGAGAGACAGCCCTCCCTCCACACTGACTACCAGATGGATGATGAGAGACAGCCCTCCCTCCACACTGACTACCAGATGGATGATGAGACAGCCCTCCCTCCTCACTGACTACCAGATGGATGAAGAGAGACAGCCCTCCCTCCACACTGACTACCAGATGGATGATGAGAGACAGCCCTCTCTCCACACTGACTACCAGATGGATGATGAGAGACAGCCCTCCCTCCACACTGACTACCAGATGGATGATGAGACAGCCCTCCCTCCACACTGACTATCAGATGGATGAAGCGAGACAGCCCTCCCTCCTCACTGACTACCAGATGGATGAAGAGAGACAGCCCTCCCTCCTCACTGACTACCAGATGGATGAAGAGAGACAGCCCTCCCTCCTCACTGACTACCAGATGGATGAAGAGAGACAGCCCTCCCTCCTCACTGACTACCAGATGGATGATGAGAGACAGCCCTCCCTCCTCACTGACTACCAGATGGATGATGAGAGACAGCCCTCCCTCCACACTGACTACCAGATGGATGATGAGAGACAGCCCTCCCTCCAGACTGACTACCAGATGGATGATGAGAGACAGCCATCCCTCCACACTGACTATCAGATGGATGATGAGAGACAGCCCTCCCTCCTCACTGACTACCAGATGGATGATGAGAGACAGCCCTCCCTCCTCACTGACTACCAGATGGATGATGAGAGACAGCCCTTCCTCCACACTGACTACCAGATGGATGATGAGAGACAGCCCTTCCTCCACACTGACTATCAGATGGATGATGAGAGACAGCCCTCCCTCCACACTGACTATCAGATGGATGATGAGAGACAGCCCTTCCTCCTCACTGACTACCAGATGGATGAAGAGAGACACTCCTCCCTCCAGACTGACTATCAGATGGATGAAGAGAGACAGCCCTCCCTCCAGACTGACTATCAGATGGATGATGAGACAGCCCTTCCTCCACACTGACTACCAGATGGATGAAGAGAGACAGCCCTCCCTCCACACTGACTATCAGATGGATGAAGAGAGACAGCCCTCCCTCCACACTGACTATCAGATGGATGATGAGAGACAGCCCTCCCTCCACACTGACTACCAGATGGATGAAGAGAGACAGCCCTCCCTCCACACTGACTACCAGATGGATGAAGAGAGACAGCCCTCCCTCCACACTGACTATCAGATGGATGATGAGAGACAGCCCTCCCTCCACACTGACTATCAGATGGATGATGAGAGACAGCCCTTCCTCCTCACTGACTACCAGATGGATGAAGAGAGACAGCCCTCCCTCCAGACTGACTATCAGATGGATGAAGAGAGACAGCCCTCCCTCCAGACTGACTATCAGATGGATGATGAGACAGCCCTTCCTCCACACTGACTACCAGATGGATGAAGAGAGACAGCCCTCCCTCCACACTGACTATCAGATGGATGAAGAGAGACAGCCCTCCCTCCACACTGACTATCAGATGGATGATGAGAGACAGCCCTCCCTCCTCACTGACTACCAGATGGATGATGAGAGACAGCCCTCCCTCCAGACTGACTATCAGATGGATGATGAGACAGCCCTCCCTCTAGACTGACTATCAGATGGATGATGAGACAGCCCTCCCTCCACACTGAATACCAGATGGATGATGAGAGACAGCCCTCCCTCCACACTGACTACCAGATGGATGATGAGAGACAGCCCTCCCTCCACACTGACTACCAGATGGATGATGAGAGACAGCCCTCCCTCCACACTGACTACCAGATGGATGATGAGAGACAGCCCTCCCTCCAGACTGACTATCAGATGGATGAAGAGAGACAGCCCTCCCTCCAGACTGACTATCAGATGGATGAAGAGAGACAGCCCTCCCTCCACACTGACTATCAGATGGATGAAGAGAGACAGCCCTCCCTCCAGACTGACTATCAGATGGATGAAGAGAGACAACCCTCCCTCCACACTGACTACCAGATGGATGAAGAGAGACAGCCCTCCCTCCAGACTGACTACCAGATGGATGATGAGACAGCCCTCCCTCCACACTGACTATCAGATGGATGATGAGAGACAGCCCTCCTTCCACACTGACTACCAGATGGATAATGAGAGACAGCCCTCCCTCCACACTGACTATCAGATGGATGATGAGAGACAGCCCTCCCTCCACACTGACTACCAGATGGATAATGCGAGACAGCCCTCCCTCCACACTGATTACCAGATGGATAATGAGAGACAGCCCTCCCTCCACACTGACTATCAGATGGATGAAGAGAGACAGCCCTCCCTCCACACTGACTATCAGATGGATGATGAGAGACAGCCCTCCCTCCTCACTGACTACCAGATGGATGATGAGAGACAGCCCTCCCTCCAGACTGACTATCAGATGGATGATGAGACAGCCCTCCCTCTAGACTGACTATCAGATGGATGATGAGACAGCCCTCCCTCCACACTGACTACCAGATGGATGATGAGAGACAGCCCTCCCTCCAGACTGACTACCAGATGGATGATGAGAGACAGCCCTCCCTCCAGACTGACTATCAGATGGATGAAGAGATACAGCCCTCCCTCCACACTGACTACCAGATGGATGAAGAGAGACAGCCCTCCCTCCAGACTGACTATCAGATGGATGATGAGAGACAGCCCTCCCTCCACACTGACTACCAGATGGATGATGAGAGACAGCCCTCCCTCCAGACTGACTATAAGATGGATGAAGAGAGACAGCCCTCCCTCCAAACTGACTATCAGATGGATGATGAGAGACAGCCCTCCCTCCACACTGACTACCAGATGGATGATGAGAGACAGCCCTCCCTCCACACTGACTACCAGATGGATGAAGAGAGACAGCCCTCTCTCCACACTGACTATCAGATGGATGAAGAGAGACAGCCCTCCCTCCACACTGACTATCAGATGGATGAAGAGAGACAGCCCTCTCTCCACACTGACTATCAGATGGATGATGAGAGACAGCCCTCCCTCCACACTGACTACCAGATGGATGAAGAGAGACAGCCCTCTCTCCACACTGACTATCAGATGGATGAAGAGAGACAGCCCTCCCTCCACACTGACTACCAGATGGATGATGAGACAGCCATCCCTCCACACTGACTACCAGATGGATGAAGAGAGACAGCCCTCCCTCCAGACTGACTATCAGATGGATGAAGAGAGACAGCCCTCCCTCCAGACTGACTATCAGATGGATGATGAGACAGCCCTCCCTCTAGACTGACTATCAGATGGATGATGAGACAGCCCTCCCTCCACACTGACTACCAGATGGATGATGAGAGACAGCCCTCCCTCCAGACTGACTACCAGATGGATGATGAGAGACAGCCCTCCCTCCAGACTGACTATCAGATGGATGAAGAGATACAGCCCTCCCTCCACACTGACTACCAGATGGATGAAGAGAGACAGCCCTCCCTCCAGACTGACTATCAGATGGATGATGAGAGACAGCCCTCCCTCCACACTGACTACCAGATGGATGAAGAGAGACAGCCCTCCCTCCAGACTGACTACCAGATGGATGATGAGAGACAGCCCTCCCTCCAGACTGACTACCAGATGGATGATGAGAGACAGCCCTCCCTCCACACTGACTATCAGATGGATGATGAGAGACAGCCCTCCCTCCAGACTGACTATTAGATGGATGATGAGAGACAGCCCTCCCTCCACACTGACTATCAGATGGATGATGAGAGACAGCACTCCCTCCACACTGACTATCAGATGGATGATGAGACAGCCCTCCCTCCTCACTGACTACCAGATGGATGATGAGACAGCCCTCCCTCCTCACTGACTACCAGATGGATGATGAGAGACAGCCCTCCTTCCACACTGACTACCAGATGGATGATGAGAGACAGCCCTCCCTCCAGACTGACTATCAGATGGATGATGAGAGACAGCCCTCCCTCCAGACTGACTACCAGATGGATGAAGAGAGACAGCCCTCCCTCCAGACTGACTACCAGATGGATGAAGAGAGACAGCCCTCCCTCCAAACTGACTACCAGATGGATGAAGAGAGACAGCCCTCCCTCCAGACTGACTACCAGATGGATGATGAGAGACAGCCCTCCCTCCACACTGACTATCAGATGGATGATGAGAGACAGCACTCCCTCCACACTGACTATCAGATGGATGATGAGACAGCCCTCCCTCCTCACTGACTACCAGATGGATGATGAGACAGCCCTCCCTCCTCACTGACTACCAGATGGATGATGAGAGACAGCCCTCATTCCACACTGACTATCAGATGGATGATGAGAGACAGCCCTCCCTCCAGACTGACTATCAGATGGATGATGAGAGACAGCCCTCCCTCCACACTGACTACCAGATGGATGAAGAGAGACAGCCCTTCCTCCACACTGACTACCAGATGGATGATGAGAGACAGCCCTCCCTCCACACTGACTATCAGATGGATGATGAGAGACAGCCCTGCCTCCAGAATGACTATCAGATGGATGATGAGAGACAGCCCTCCCTCCACACTGACTATCAGATGGATGAAGAGAGACAGCCCTCCCTCCACACTGACTACCAGATGGATGATGTGAGACAGCCCTCTCTCCACACTGACTACCAGATGGATGATGAGAGACAGCCCTCCCTCCACACTGACTATCAGATGGATGAAGAGAGACAGCCCTCCCTCCACACTGACTATCAGATGGATGATGAGAGACAGCCCTTCCTCCACACTGACTATCAGATGGATGAAGAGAGACAGCCCTTCCTCCACACTGACTATCAGATGGATGATGAGAGACAGCCCTCCCTCCTCACTGACTACCAGATGGATGAAGAGAGACAGCCATCCCTCCAGACTGACTACCAGATGGATGATGAGAGACAGCCCTCCCTCCACACTGACTACCAGATGGATGATGAGACAGCCCTCCCTCCAGACTGACTACCAGATGGATGATGAGAGACAGCCCTCCCTCCTCACTGACTACCAGATGGATGAAGAGAGACAGCCCTCCCTCCACACTGACTACCAGATGGATGATGAGAGACAGCCCTCCCTCCACACTGACTACCAGATGGATGATGAGACAGCCCTCCCTCCTCACTGACTACCAGATGGATGAAGAGAGACAGCCCTCCCTCCACACTGACTACCAGATGGATGATGAGAGACAGCCCTCCCTCCACACTGACAACCAGATGGATGATGAGACAGCCCTCCCTCCTCACTGACTACCAGATGGATGAAGAGAGACAGCCCTCCCTCCACACTGACTACCAGATGGATGATGAGAGACAGCCCTCTCTCCACACTGACTACCAGATGGATGATGAGAGACAGCCCTCCCTCCACACTGACTACCAGATGGATGATGAGACAGCCCTCCCTCCACACTGACTATCAGATGGATGAAGCGAGACAGCCCTCCCTCCTCACTGACTACCAGATGGATGAAGAGAGACAGCCCTCCCTCCTCACTGACTACCAGATGGATGAAGAGAGACAGCCCTCCCTCCTCACTGACTACCAGATGGATGAAGAGAGACAGCCCTCCCTCCTCACTGACTACCAGATGGATGATGAGAGACAGCCCTCCCTCCTCACTGACTACCAGATGGATGATGAGAGACAGCCCTCCCTCCACACTGACTACCAGATGGATGATGAGAGACAGCCCTCCCTCCAGACTGACTACCAGATGGATGATGAGAGACAGCCCTCCCTCCACACTGACTATCAGATGGATGATGAGAGACAGCCCTCCCTCCTCACTGACTACCAGATGGATGATGAGAGACAGCCCTCCCTCCTCACTGACTACCAGATGGATGATGAGAGACAGCCCTTCCTCCACACTGACTACCAGATGGATGATGAGAGACAGCCCTTCCTCCACACTGACTATCAGATGGATGATGAGAGACAGCCCTTCCTCCACACTGACTACCAGATGGATGATGAGAGACAGCCCTTCCTCCACACTGACTACCAGATGGATGATGAGACAGCCCTTCCTCCACACTGACTATCAGATGGATGATGAGAGACAGCCCTCCCTCCAGACTGACTACCAGATGGATGATGAGAGACAGCCCTCCCTCCACACTGACTATCAGATGGATGATGAGAGACAGCCCTCCCTCCCTCCTGACTACCAGATGGATGATGAGAGACAGCCCTCCCTCCTGACAGACTACCAGATGGATGATGAGAGACAGCCCTCCCTCCACACTGACTACCAGATGGATGATGAGAGACAGCCCTCCCACCACACTGACTATCAGATGGATGATGAGACAGCCCTCCCTCCAGACTGACTACCAGATGGATGAAGAGAGACAGCCCTCCCTCCAGGCTGACTACCAGATGGATGAAGAGAGACAGCCCTCCCTCCACACTGACTACCAGATGGATGAAGAGAGACAGCCCTCCCTCCAGACTGACTACCAGATGGATGATGAGAGACAGCCCTCCCTCCACACTGACTACCAGATGGATGATGAGAGACAGCCCTCCCTCCACACTGACTATCAGATGGATGATGAGAGACAGCCCTCCCTCCAGACTGACTATTAGATGGATGATGAGAGACAGCCCTCCCTCCACACTGACTATCAGATGGATGATGAGAGACAGCACTCCCTCCACACTGACTATCAGATGGATGAAGAGAGACAGCCCTCCCTCCTCACTGACTACCAGATGGATGATGAGACAGCACTCCCTCCTCACTGACTACCAGATGGATGATGAGAGACAGCCCTCCTTCCACACTGACTACCAGATGGATGATGAGAGACAGCCCTCCCTCCAGACTGACTATCAGATGGATGATGAGAGACAGCCCTCCCTCCAGACTGACTACCAGATGGATGAAGAGAGACAGCCCTCCCTCCACACTGACTACCAGATGGATGAAGAGAGACAGCCCTCCCTCCAAACTGACTACCAGATGGATGAAGAGAGACAGCCCTCCCTCCAGACTGACTACCAGATGGATGATGAGAGACAGCCCTCCCTCCACACTGACTATAAGATGGATGATGAGAGACAGCACTCCCTCCACACTGACTATCAGATGGATGATGAGACAGCCCTCCCTCCTCACTGACTACCAGATGGATGATGAGACAGCCCTCCCTCCTCACTGACTACCAGATGGATGATGAGAGACAGCCCTCATTCCACACTGACTACCAGATGGATGATGAGAGACAGCCCTCCCTCCAGACTGACTATCAGATGGATGATGAGAGACAGCCCTCCCTCCACACTGACTACCAGATGGATGAAGAGAGACAGCCCTTCCTCCACACTGACTACCAGATGGATGATGAGAGACAGCCCTCCCTCCAAACTGACTATCAGATGGATGATGAGAGACAGCCCTGCCTCCAGAATGACTATCAGATGGATGATGAGAGACAGCCCTCCCTCCACACTGACTATCAGATGGATGAAGAGAGACAGCCCTCCCTCCACACTGACTACCAGATGGATGATGTGAGACAGCCCTCTCTCCACACTGACTACCAGATGGATGATGAGAGACAGCCCTCCCTCCACACTGACTATCAGATGGATGAAGAGAGACAGCCCTCCCTCCACACTGACTATCAGATGGATGAAGAGAGACAGCCCTTCCTCCACACTGACTATCAGATGGATGATGAGAGACAGCCCTCCCTCCTCACTGACTACCAGATGGATGAAGAGAGACAGCCATCCCTCCAGACTGACTACCAGATGGATGATGAGAGACAGCCCTCCCTCCACACTGACTACCAGATGGATGATGAGACAGCCCTCCCTCCAGACTGACTACCAGATGGATGATGAGAGACAGCCCTCCCTCCTCACTGACTACCAGATGGATGAAGAGAGACAGCCCTCCCTCCACACTGACTACCAGATGGATGATGAGAGACAGCCCTCCCTCCACACTGACTACCAGATGGATGATGAGACAGCCCTCCCTCCTCACTGACTACCAGATGGATGAAGAGAGACAGCCCTCCCTCCACACTGACTACCAGATGGATGATGAGAGACAGCCCTCCCTCCACACTGACTACCAGATGGATGATGAGACAGCCCTCCCTCCTCACTGACTACCAGATGGATGAAGAGAGACAGCCCTCCCTCCACACTGACTACCAGATGGATGATGAGAGACAGCCCTCTCTCCACACTGACTACCAGATGGATGATGAGAGACAGCCCTCCCTCCACACTGACTACCAGATGGATGATGAGACAGCCCTCCCTCCACACTGACTATCAGATGGATGAAGCGAGACAGCCCTCCCTCCTCACTGACTACCAGATGGATGAAGAGAGACAGCCCTCCCTCCTCACTGACTACCAGATGGATGAAGAGAGACAGCCCTCCCTCCTCACTGACTACCAGATGGATGAAGAGAGACAGCCCTCCCTCCTCACTGACTACCAGATGGATGATGAGAGACAGCCCTCCCTCCTCACTGACTACCAGATGGATGATGAGAGACAGCCCTCCCTCCACACTGACTACCAGATGGATGATGAGAGACAGCCCTCCCTCCAGACTGACTACCAGATGGATGATGAGAGACATCCCTCCCTCCAGACTGACTATCAGATGGATGATGAGAGACAGCCCTCCCTCCTCACTGACTACCAGATGGATGATGAGAGACAGCCCTTCCTCCACACTGACTACCAGATGGATGATGAGAGACAGCCCTTCCTCCACACTGACTATCAGATGGATGATGAGAGACAGCCCTTCCTCCACACTGACTACCAGATGGATGATGAGAGACAGCCCTTCCTCCACACTGACTACCAGATGGATGATGAGACAGCCCTTCCTCCACACTGACTATCAGATGGATGATGAGAGACAGCCCTCCCTCCAGACTGACTACCAGATGGATGATGAGAGACAGCCCTCCCTCCACACTGACTATCAGATGGATGATGAGAGACAGCCCTCCCTCCCTCCTGACTACCAGATGGATGATGAGAGACAGCCCTCCCTCCTGACAGACTACCAGATGGATGATGAGAGACAGCCCTCCCTCCACACTGACTATCAGATGGATGATGAGAGACAGCCCTCCCTCCACACTGACTATCAGATGGATGATGAGAGACAGCCCTCCCTCCTGACTGACTACCAGATGGATAATGAGAGACAGCCCTCCCTCCACACTGACTATCAGATGGATGATGAGAGACAGCCCTCCCTCCACACTGACTATCAGATGGATGATGAGAGACAGCCCTCCCTCCTGACTGACTACCAGATGGATAATGAGAGACAGCCCTCCCTCCACACTGACTATCAGATGGATGATGAGAGACAGCCCTCCCTCCACACTGACTATCAGATGGATGATGAGAGACAGCCCTTCCTCCACACTGACTACCAGATGGATGATGAGAGACAGCCCTTCCTCCACACTGACTACCAGATGGATGATGAGAGACAGCCCTCCCTCCTCACTGACTATCAGATGGATGATGAGACAGCCCTTCCTCCACACTGACTATCAGATGGATGATGAGAGACAGCCCTCCCTCCACACTGACTATCAGATGAATGATGAGAGACAGCCCTTCCTCCACACTGACTATCAGATGGATGATGAGAGACAGCCCTCCCTCCAGACTGACTACCAGATGGATGATGAGAGACAGCCCTCCCTCCAGACTGACTATCAGATGGATGATGAGAGACAGCCCTCCCTCCAGACTGACTATCAGATGGATGATGAGACAGCCCTTCCTCCACACTGACTATCAGATGGATGATGAGAGACAGCCCTCCCTCCACACTGACTACCAGATGGATGATGAGAGACAGCCCTCCCTCCTCACTGACTATCAGATGGATGATGAGACAGCCCTTCCTCCACACTGACTATCAGATGGATGATGAGAGACAGCCCTCCCTCCACACTGACTATCAGATGAATGATGAGAGACAGCCCTTCCTCCACACTGACTATCAGATGGATGATGAGAGACAGCCCTCCCTCCAGACTGACTACCAGATGGATGATGAGAGACAGCCCTCCCTCCAGACTGACTATCAGATGGATGATGAGACAGCCCTCCCTCCACACTGACTACCAGATGGATGATGAGAGACAGCCCTCCCTCCACACTGACTACCAGATGGATGATGAGAGACAGCCCTCCCTCCACACTGACTATCAAATGGATGATGAGAGACAGCCCTCCCTCCCTCCTGACTACCAGATGGATGATGAGAGACAGCCCTCCCTCCACACTGACTATCAAATGGATGATGAGAGACAGCCCTCCCTCCACACTGACTACCAGATGGATGATGAGAGACAGCCCTCCCTCCACACTGACTACCAGATGGATGATGAGAGACAGCCCTCCCTCCACACTGACTATCAAATGGATGATGAGAGACAGCCCTCCCTCCTGACAGACTACCAGATGGATGATGAGAGACAGCCCTCCCTCCACACAGACTACCAGATGGATGATGAGAGACAGCCCTCCCTCCCTCCTGACTACCAGATGGATGATGAGAGACAGCCCTCCCTCCTCACTGACTATCAGATGGATGATGAGAGACAGCCCTCCCTCCACACTGACTACCAGATGGATGATGAGAGACAGCCCTCTCTCCACACTGACTACCAGATGGATGATGAGAGACAGCCCTCCCTCCACACTGACTACCAGATGGATGATGAGAGACAGCCCTCCCTCCACACTGACTACCAGATGGATGATGAGAGACAGCCCTCCCTCCACACTGACTATCAGATGGATGATGAGAGACAGCCCTCCCTCCTCACTGACTACCAGATGGATGATGAGAGACAGCCCTCCCTCCACACTGACTACCAGATGGATGATGAGAGACAGCCCTCCCTCCACACTGACTACCAGATGGAGATCATATTTCAAAATAAATAGTGGTGGGAAAAGTACCCACGTGTCATAGTCAAGTAAAAGTAAAGATACCTTATTGGACATATCTCAAATAAAAGTGAAAGTCACCCAGTAAAACACTACATGAGTAAAAGTCTAAAAGTATTTGGTTGTAAATATACTTAAGTAACAAAAGTAAATGTAATTTCTAAAATATACTTTAGTATGTAAAGTAAAAGTAAAAGTATAAATCATTTACAATTCCTCATATTGTGAAAAACTGATGGCACTATTCTTGTTTTTTGTTGTTTATGGATAGCCAGGAGCACACTCCAACACTCAGACATCATTTACAAACAAAGCATGTGTGTTTAGTGAGTCCCCCAGATCAGAGGCAGTAGGGATGACCAGGGATGTTCTCTTGATAAGTGTGTGAATTGGACCATTTTCTTGTCCTGCTAAGCATTCAAAATGTAACTAGTACTTTGGGGTGTCAGGGAAAATGTATGGAGCAAAAAGTACATTGTTTTCTTTAGGAATGTAGTGAAATAAAAGTTGTCAAAAATATAAATAGTAAAGTAAAGTACAGATACCCCCCAAAAACTACTTAAGTAGTACTTTAAAGTATTTTTACTTAAGTACTTTACACCACTGAAAATACACGTTAAAATGTTGACCGATCGATTAGTTAAAAGAACAGACAACTCTCGGTCGGGGACATCCCAATCATCAACCTAACATGTTGTGAATCACATACCAACCCATAACATTCACCACGTCAACCTAGGAGCCATGGCGTCTGGGATTCACTCATCACATCAACCTAGGAGCTATGGCATCTGGGATTCACCAAACCAGCTTCATAACACTTGATAAGCCTTCATAGACACACCACACATGCGCGTATCATCCATTCTTACCTCTGCTGAGTCCCTAGAGGTTGAGAGGAGAGTGGGAGAGAGAGAGAGAGAGAGAGAGAGAGAGAGAGAGAGAGAGAAGGAGAGAGGGGGGGATCTCCAGTAGATCAGTACAAATGAGCTGTGAACGTGTCTCTCTCTCATCTGGGATCATAATGACTAGTCTATCAGAGACCAGGGTAACCCTATCCCTACTTTACCCAATGAGAATCTAGAGCTGGGGCGCAGGGCACAAACACACGTGCACACACACGCATGGACAGACACGTGCACGCACACGCATGGACAGACACGTGCACGCACAAGCACACACAAACAGATGCATGCACTCATGCACACACACACACCCCGACATGCATGCAAACACTAGCATCTGTTACCTTTTCAGTGGCTGCAGTGTGTCTTCTCTATGTAGTCCAGTGTATGAAAAAAAAAAAAAAAAAAAAATGAAAAATGTATGCATAAGAGCGTCTGCTAAATTACTAAAATGTAAACGTAAAATGTATTCTCTATGTAGTGCAGTGTATTCTCTAAATAGTCCAGTGTCTTCTCTATGTAGTCCAGTGTCTTCTCTATGTAGTCCAGTGTGTCAGCAGAGAGATACCAGTGTGTCAGTAGAGAGAGACCAGTGTGTCAGTAGAGAGAGACCAGTGTGTCAGTAGAGAGAGACCAGTGTGTCAGTAGAACAGAGACCAGTGTGTCAGTAGAAAGAGACCAGTGTGTCAGTAGAGAGAGAGACCAGTGTGTCAGTAGAGAGAGAGACCAGTGTGTCAGTAGAGAGAGAGACCAGTGTGTCAGTAGAGAGAGAGACCAGTGTGTCAGTAGAACAGAGACCAGTGTGTCAGTAGAGAGAGACCAGTGTGTCAGTAGAGAGAGACCAGTGTGTCAGTAGAGAGAGACACCAGTGTGTCAGTAGAGAGAGACACCAGTGTGTCAGTAGAGAGAGAGACCAGTGTGTCAGTAGAACAGAGACCAGTGTGTCAGTAGAGAGAGAGACCAGCGTGTCAGTAGAGAGAGAGACCAGTGTGTCAGTAGAGAGAGAGACCAGTGTGTCAGTAGAACAGAGACCAGTGTGTCAGTAGAACAGAGACCAGTGTGTCAGTAGAGAGAGACCAGTGTGTCAGTAGAGAGAGACCAGTGTGTCAGTAGAGAGAGACCAGTGTGTCAGTAGAGAGAGACCAGTGTGTCAGTAGAACAGAGACCAGTGTGTCAGTAGAGAGAGAGACCAGTGTGTCAGTAGAGAGAGAGACCAGTGTGTCAGTAGAACAGAGACCAGTGTGTCAGTAGAACAGAGACCAGTGTGTCAGTAGAGAGAGAGACCAGTGTGTCAGTAGAGAGAGACCAGTGTGTCAGTAGAACAGAGACCAGTGTGTCAGTAGAGAGAGAGACCAGTGTGTCAGTAGAGAGAGAGACCAGTGTGTCAGTAGAGAGAGAGACCAGTGTGTCAGTAGAGAGAGAGACCAGTGTGTCAGTAGAACAGAGACCAGTGTGTCAGTAGAGAGAGACCAGTGTGTCAGTAGAGAGAGACCAGTGTGTCAGTAGAGAGAGACCAGTGTGTCAGTAGAGAGAGACCAGTGTGTCAGTAGAACAGAGACCAGTGTGTCAGTAGAGAGAGAGACCAGCGTGTCAGTAGAGAGAGAGACCAGTGTGTCAGTAGAGAGAGAGACCAGTGTGTCAGTAGAACAGAGACCAGTGTGTCAGTAGAGAGAGACCAGTGTGTCAGTAGAGAGAGACCAGTGTGTCAGTAGAGAGAGACCAGTGTGTCAGTAGAACAGAGACCAGTGTGTCAGTAGAGAGAGAGACCAGTGTGTCAGTAGAGAGAGAGACCAGTGTGTCAGTAGAGAGAGACCAGTGTGTCAGTAGAACAGAGACCAGTGTGTCAGTAGAACAGAGACCAGTGTGTCAGTAGAGAGAGACCAGTGTGTCAGTAGAACAGAGACCAGTATGTCAGTAGAGAGAGAGACCAGTGTGTCAGTAGAGAGAGAGACCAGTGTGTCAGTAGAACAGAGACCAGTGTGTCAGTAGAGAGAGAGACCAGTGTGTCAGTAGAGAGAGAGACCAGTGTGTCAGTAGAACAGAGACCAGTGTGTCAGTAGAGAGAGAGACCAGTGTGTCAGTAGAGAGAGAGACCAGTGTGTCAGTAGAGAGAGACCAGTGTGTCAGTAGAACAGAGACCAGTGTGTCAGTAGAGAGAGACCAGTGTGTCAGTAGAGAGAGACCAGTGTGTCAGTAGAGAGAGACAGTGTGTCAGTAGAGAGAGACCAGTGTGTCAGTAGAGAGAGACCAGTGTGTCAGTAGAGAGCGAGACCAGTGTGTCAGTAGAACAGAGACCAGTGTGTCAGTAGAGAGAGAGACCAGTGTGTCAGTAGAGAGAGAGACCAGTGTGTCTGTAGAGAGAGAGACCAGTGTGTCAGTAGAACAGAGACCAGTGTGTCAGTAGAGAGAGAGACCAGTGTGTCAGTAGAGAGAGACCAGTGTGTCAGTAGAACAGAGACCAGTGTGTCAGTAGAGAGAGAGACCAGTGTGTCTGTAGAGAGAGAGACCAGTGTGTCAGTAGAACAGAGACCAGAGTGTCAGTAGAGAGAGAGAGACCAGTGTGTCAGTAGAGAGAGACCAGTGTGTCAGTAGAGAGAGACCAGTGTGTCAGTAGAGAGAGAGACCAGTGTGTCAGTAGAGAGAGACCAGTGTGTCAGTAGAGAGAGACCAGTGTGTCAGTAGAGAGAGAGACCAGTGTGTCAGTAGAGAGAGAGACCAGTGTGTCAGTAGAGAGAGAGACCAGTGTGTCAGTAGAGAGAGAGACCAGTGTGTCAGTAGAGAGAGAGACCAGTGTGTCAGTAGAGAGAGACCAGTATGTCTGTAGAGAGAGAGACCAGTGTGTCAGTAGAGAGAGAGACCAGTGTGTCAGTAGAGAGAGAGACCAGTGTGTCAGTAGAGAGAGACCAGTGTGTCAGTAGAGAGAGAGACCAGTGTGTCAGTAGCCAGAGACCAGTGTGTCAGTAGAGAGAGAGACCAGTGTGTCAGTAGAGAGAGAGACCAGTGTGTCAGTAGAGAGAGAGACCAGTGTGTCAGTAGAGAGAGAGACCAGTGTGTCAGTAGAGAGAGAGACCAGTGTGTCAGTAGAGAGAGACCAGTGTGTCAGTAGAGAGAGACCAGTGTGTCAGTAGAGAGACACCAGTGTGTCAGTAGAGAGAGACCAGTGTGTCAGTAGAGAGAGAGACCAGTGTGTCAGTAGAGAGAGAGACCAGTGTGTCAGTAGAGAGAGAGACCAGTGTGTCAGTAGAGAGAGAGACCAGTGTGTCAGTAGAGAGAGACCAGTGTGTCAGTAGAGAGAGAGACCAGTGTGTCAGTAGAGAGAGAGACCAGTGTGTCAGTAGAGAGAGAGACCAGTGTGTCAGTAGAGAGAGAGACCAGTGTGTCAGTAGAGAGAGACACCAGTGTGTCCAGTAGAACAGAGTCCAGTGTGTCAGTAGAACAGAGACCAGTGTGTCAGTAGAGAGAGACCAGTGTGTCAGTAGAACAGAGACCAGTGTGTCAGTAGAGAGAGAGACCAGTGTGTCAGTAGAGAGAGAGACCAGTGTGTCAGTAGAGAGAGAGACCAGTGTGTCAGTAGACCAGAGACCAGTGTGTCAGTAGAGAGCGAGACCAGTCAGAGAACACACCACCTCATACAACATACAAATCACATTTTATTTGTCACATGCGCCGAATACAACAGGTGTAGACCTTACAGTGAAATGCTTACTGACAAGCCCTTAACCAACAATGCAGAGGCTATATACAGGGGGTACCGGAACAGAGGCTATATACAGGGGGTACCGGAACAGAGTCAATATACAGGGGGTACCGGAACAGAGGTTATATGCAGGGGGTACCGGAACAGAGGCAATATACAGGCTATATGCAGGGGGTACCGGAACAGAGGCTATATACAGGGGGTACCGGAACAGAGGCTATATACAGGGGGTACCGGAACAGAGTCAATATACAGGGGGTACCGGAACAGAGGCTATATACAGAGGGTACCGGAACAGAGTCAATATACAGGGGGTACTTGAACAGAGGCTATATACAGGGGGTACCGGAACAGAGGCTATATACAGGGGGTACCGGAACAGAGTCAATATACAGGGGGTACCGGAACAGAGTCTATATACAGGGGGTACCGGAACAGAGTCAATATACAGGGGGTACCGGAACAGAGGCTATATACAGGGGGTACCGGTACCGAGTCAATATATAGGCTATATGCAGGGGGTACCGGAACAGAGTCTATATACAGGGGGTACCGGAACAGAGGCTATATACAGGGGGTACCGGAACAGAGTCAATATGCAGGGGGGTACAGGTTAGTCCAGGTAATAACGAAGCTATATACAGGGGGTACCGGAACAGAGTCAATATGCAGGGGGGTACAGGTTAGTACAGGTAATAACGAGGCTATATACAGGGGGTACCGGAACAGAGTCAATATGCAGGGGTACAGGTTAGTCCAGGTAATAACGAGGCTATATACAGGGGGTACCGGAACAGAGTCAATTTGCAGGGGGGTACAGGTTAGTCCAGGTAATAACGAGACTGTATAAAGGGGGTACCGGAACTGAGTCAATATGCAGGGGGGTACAGGTTAGTCCAGTTAATAACGAGGCTATATACAGGGGGTACCGGAACAGAGTCAATATGTGGGGGTACAGGTTAGTCCAGGTAATAACGAGGCTATATACAGAGGGTACCGGAACAGAGTCAATATGCAGGGGTACAGGTTAGTCCAGGTAATAACGAGGCTATATACAGGGGGTACCGGAACAGAGTCAATATGCAGGGGGGTACAGGTTAGTCCAGGTAATAACGAGGCTATATACAGGGGGTACCGGTACTGAGTCAATATGCAGGGGGGTACAGGTTAGTCCAGGTAATAACAAGGCTACATACAGGGGGTACCGGAACAGAGTCAATATGCAGGGGTACAGGTTAGTCCAGGTAATAACGAGGCTATATACAGGGGGTAGGGGGAGGAGGGGAGAGAGAGAGAGAGAGAGGGGGGGGAGAGGGAGAGGGGGAGTGGGGAGAGAGAGAGAGGGGGGGGAGAGGGAGAGGGGGAGGGGGGAGAGAGAGAGAGCGAGGGGGGGGGGGGGGGGTGTTATAGACAATGCATTATAAATGTCTATAAATTATTGTAGTATGGATTCCTTCATTAAAGATGAAATGTTTTGCCAGAAACGGAATGAAGGAGGAGGAGAAAAGGATGGAGGAACAACGAATTCATTAATTAGCCCATTTCTTCCCAATTTATTTTTATGGGCTGAAGTAACTCCTTATCGTCCGACAAGTTAAAGAAAAAATCTTTGTCCAGTTCGAGGTGAATAATCGCTGTCCTGATATCCAGAAGCTCTTTTCGGTCATAAGAGACGGTGGCAGAAACATTATGTACAAAATAAGTTAACAATTAGTTAGGAGCCCGTAAAACGACAGCCATCTCCTCCGGTGCCATTATAGAATACATACCACGTCACTGTTGGCACTATCGAAATCTAGACGAGTGACATGTAACAGGTTATGTGTGTGTGTGTGTGTGTATGTGGTGTGTATGTGTGTGTGTGTCTGAGAGCGATCATACTGGAACACAGAGCTTAGGCCTGACATCACACACACACACACACAAAGAGAGAGACACACACACACACCAACCCTATCCACGCTTGGCTCACTTACAGTAGCACTCTAAATACTTAATGTTTAACAACTCCATTAAAGAGGCTAACACGAGAGAGAGGGAGAGAGAGAGAGAGAGAGAGAGAGAGAGAGAGAGAGACAGAGAGAGAGAGACAGACAGACAGGGGAGAGACAGGGGAGAGACAGAGAGACAGAGAGAGACAGAGAGAGAGAGACAGAGACAGAGACAGAGACAGAGACAGAGACAGAGACAGAGAGAGAGAGAGAGAGAGAGAGAGATGGAAATAAAGATGGAAAGAGAGAGAGTGTGAAGGAGAGGAGATGAGAGAAGGAAAGCAACACTGTAGGTGTGTGTATGTGCGTGGTTGATGGTTTTTGCAACAGCACTTGAAGAAACTTTAAAAGTTCTTGAAATGTTCCGAATTGACTGACTTTCATGACGTAAGGTAATGATGGAATGTCGTTTCTCTTTGCTTATTTGAGCTGTTCTTGCCATAATATGGACTTGGTCTTTTACCAAATAGGGCTATCTTCTGTATACCCCCCCTACCTTGTCACAACACAACTGATTGGCTCAAACGCATTAAGAAGGAAAGAAATTCCACAAATTAACTTTTAAGAAGACACAGTTGTTAATTGAAATGCATTTCAGGTGACATGAAGCTGGTTGAAAGAATGCCAAGAGTGTGCAAAGCTGTCATCAAGGCAAAGGGTGGCTATTTGAAGAATCTGAAATATACTTGTTTGGTTACTACATGATTCCAATATAAAATATAAAATATATTTGGTTACTATATGATTCCATATGTGTTATTTCATAGTTTTTCATAGTTTTGATGTCTTCACTATTATTCTACAATATAAAAATAGTAAAAATAAAGAAAAAGCCTTGAATTAGTAGGTGTCCAAACTTTTGACTGGTACTGTATATATTTATTTGATCAAATAAAATGTCTTTACTGCCATTAGCCCATACAAACGCTTTGTATAACAGATTCACTACATGGAACAGAAATACAATCAAATCAAAAGGAAGTTTGTTCTGAAGTGTCTGATGGAAAGATCTGGATCTTTTTTTTTTTTTTTTTTTTTTTGTATTTAACCCCTTATTTTGTCATTAAACAGTCTCCATATATACTTCCATTAATGTTTTCCACTGGTACCGGGGACCATCAGAAGAGTCTTGTGAAGCCTGTTAGTGTGTAACCCAAGACCCAACATGAGAGTCATAATAGTTGGTAGTCCAAGCCGTTCGGACGCTGCAGACGATTTTGTGATAAGACCGATTTTCGGTACTTTTCATTGACATCGGCAGAACAAAACAACAGATACTGTATCTCACAACAACAGGGACGGTTGTCCTTCTAGAAGGTTCTCTCTCTACCTTAAACGGACAGATTTCGGGATGTTTGCATCATGCTAATCACATTTCCATAATTCCATAAAGGGGCACAGCAATCAATACAAAACAGAGCAGAGGAATGACTGTTTTGTCAGGTTTAAGTGTGGTGATTAAGGAGAGTGAGAACAGGTATTGAGGCTGATTAGCAGTTAGCAGCAACTGGAGCTTGTTTGTTACTCATAAAAGTGTGACTTTATCACCTCAGTATTAAAAAACCATCCCGTGTCTTTTTCCAAACACCCCAAGCCTCATTAGTATGCATATGATCCTCTTCTTACACTCTATCAATCGAAATCAAATGAAATTTTATTTGTCACATACACGTGTTTAGCAGATGTTATAGCGGGTGTAGCGAAATGCTTGTGGCTCTCCTGCCTGGGAATCTACCTTCGCCCGTGGCCAAATATCTCCTCCCATGACCACCATTTGCCCACCTGTGACATGGCTATTCGCTCTTCCTGGGCACGCTGCTTGGTCCTCGTTTGGTGGGTTCTTCTGTCGCGTTGCTTGATGAACGGGTCAGACCAAGGCGCAGCGTGATATGCATACATGTTTATTTTAACAAATAAACACAACGATAAAACAACAAACTAAACGAAACGTGAAGTCCAAGGTACACAAACAACATACCTCAACACGGAACAAGATCCCACAACCCACTAGTGCCAATAGGCTGCCTAAGTATGGTCCCCAATCAGAGACAACGAGCTACAGCTGCCTCTGATTGGGAACCACACCGGCCAACATAGATCTAGACATACTAGAACTACAACATAGAAATACACAACATAGAAACTACACACCCTGACTCAACATATACGAGTCCCCTGAGTCAGGGCGTGACAGACTGCTTGCTAAGGTTAGGGTTAGGTTTAGAATAAGGGTTAGGGTTAAGTTTAGGGGTGGGGTTAGCAGTGATGTGTGGTCAAGGTAATGTGAAAATGAATGAAAAAAATAACGGTATTGAAAAATAAATATACATTTGACCAATAATCATGTTTTTTCTGCATAATAACATTGATTTCTGAACTTCCCAAATCTGCGTTGATCTGGTACAAAATGCGCAAGGAGGCCAGGTAAAAGGCAGCCTCGCCGTGTACCTTTCTTTCCCTTCAAACTCCAAACTCAAGGCAAGGCATCGTGTTTCTACCTTATACTGCCAGCTAACGGATTCCGAAAGGCAGGTTACGTTTGTTTTAAAAGTAAGCTGATCAGGATGGCTAACATATTGCATCTGAAACTGTTTTAAAAGTTGGATTTTCTAGCGAAACGGTGTGATAAGGGATGGAAGACCAACATCTGAGGGACCTACAGCGCCTTCAGAAAGTGTTCATACCCCTTGACTTATTCCACATTTCGTTGTCTTACAGCCTGAATTCAAAATGGATTAAATTGATTATTTTTCTCACCCATCTACACAAAATACCCAACAATGACAAAGTGAAAACATGTTTTTAGAAATGTTTCAAATTTATTGGAAAGGAAATACAGAAATATCTAATTTACTTAAGTATTCACACCCAAGTCAATACTTTGTAGAAGCACATTTGGTAGCGATTACAGCTGTGAGCGGGTCGAGAGTTTCAAGTTCCTTGGTGTCCACATCATCAACAAACTATCATGGTCCAAACACACCAAGACAGTCGTGAAGAGGACATGACAACACCTTTTCCCTCTCAGGGGACTGAAATGATTTGGCATGGGTCCCCAGATCCTCAAAAAGTTATACAGTTGCACCATCAAGAGCAACCTTACCGGTTGCATCACCACCTGGTATGGTAACTGCTCGGCATCCGACCGCAAGGCACTACAGAGGGTAGTGCGTACGGCCCAGTACATCACTGGGGCCAAGCTTCCTGCTATCCAGGACCTCTATACCAGGCGGTGTCAGATGAAGGTCCAAAAAATTCATAGACTGTTCTCTCTGCTACCGCACGGCAAGCGGTACCGGAGCGCCAAGTCTAGGTCACTTTACCCCTACCTACATGTACAAATTACCTCGACTAACCTGTACCCCCGCAAATTGACTTGGTACCGGTACCCACTGTATAAAGCCTCGTTATTGTTATGTAATTGTATTGTGTTACTTTTTATTGGCATCACTATCCTCCAGTACACTGTGTGTGTGTATGTGTGTGTGTGTGTGTGTGTGTGTGTGTGTGTGTGTGTGTGTGTGTGTGTGTGTGTGTGTGTGTGTGTGTGTGTGTGTGTGTGTGTGTGTGTAACATGGTCTGTTAGCAGGTGTTTTGGGACGGTGGCTCTGACCCCATTAAGCAGATGAATGGATGCTGGGCGGCTCAGCGCTATAAGCCGAGAGGATCTCTTCCCTCAGATCAACACACACCACACACACACACACACAAACACACACAGACACAAACAGACACACACAAACACCCCTCCGTCGCTCAATTAATACAACTGGCCCTACTCTAGCACATCAATCAGCTTGACCTCGGTGGTCGGGGAAGCCCCCCCTCCCCAAACAATACACACTGAAGCACACAAGGATATGTAGCACATACACAACCCAAATAATGTGTTGTCATAGCCAATAATACGAAAATATTGCCATCAACCATTAACAAAGTGTAATCAGTGTACTCACACAAACATACCATGTAATACCATGTAACACCCTGTAACACAAACTAACACCATGTAACACCCTGTAACACCATGTAACACCATGTAACACCATGTAACACACTGTAACACACCCTGTAACACCCTGTAACACCCTGTAACACCCTGTAACACCATGTAACACCATGTAACACCATGTAACACGCTGTGACACCATGTAACACCCTGTAACACCATGTAACACCCTGTAACACCATGTAACACCATGTAACACCCTGTAACACCATGTAACACCCTGTAACACCCTGTAACACCATGTAACATCCTGTAACACCTTGTAACACCATGTAACACCCTGTAACACCATGTAACAGCCTGTCACACCATGTAACACCCTGTAACACCATGTAACACCATGTAACACCATGTAACACCATGTAACACCATTTTACACCAAGTAACATCCTGTAAAACCATGTAACACCATGTAACACCCTGTAACATCCTGTAACACCATGTAACACCATGTAACACCCTGTAACACCATGTAACACCATGTAACACCCTGTAACAACCTGTAACACCATGTAACACCATGTAACACCCTGTAACACCCTGTAACACCATGTAACACCATGTAACACCCTGTAACACCCTGTAACACCAACTAACACCATGTAACACCCTGTAACACCCTGTAAAACCATGTAACACCATGTAACACCCTGTAACACCATGTAACACCCTGTAACACCATGTAACACCCTGTAACACCATGTAACACCCTGTAACACCATGTCACACCATGTAACACCCTGTAACACCATGTAACACCATGTAACACCATGTAACACCATGTAACACCATTTTACACCAAGTAACATCCTGTAAAACCATGTAACACCCTGTAACATCCTGTAACACCATGTAACACCATGTAACACCCTGTAACACCATGTAACACCCTGTAACACCCTGTAACAACCTGTAACACCATGTAACACCATGTAACACCCTGTAACACCCTGTAACACCATGTAACACCATGTAACACACTGTAACACCCTGTAACACCCTGTAACACCATGTAACACCCTGTAACACCCTGTAAAACCATGTAACACCATGTAACACCCTGTAACACCATGTAACACCATGTAACACCATGTAACACCATGTAACACCATGTAACACCATGTAACACCCTTTAACACCATGTAACACCCTGTAACACAATGTAACACCATGTAACATACCATTTAACACCATGTAACACCATTTAACACCCTGTAACACACCATTTAACACCCTGTAACACCCCTTAAAACCATGTAACACCCTGTAACACAATGTAACACCATGTAACATACCATTTAACACCCTGTAACACCATGTAACACACTGTAACACCATGTAACACCATGTAACACCCTGTAACACCATGTAACACCATGTAACACCCTGTAACACCATGTAACACACCCTGTAACACCATGTAACACCATGTAACACCATGCAACACACTGTAACACCCTGTAACACCCTGTAACACATGTAACACACCCTGTAATACCATGTAACACCATGTAACACCATGTAACACCATGTAACACCATGTAACACCATGTACCACCCTGTAACACACTGTAACACCATGTAACACCATGTAACACCATGTAACACATCATTTAACACCATGTAACACAATTTAACACCATTTAATACCATGTAACACCATGTAACCCCATGTAACACCCTGTAACACCCTGTAACACCATGTAACACCCTGTAACACCATGTAACACCATGTAAAACCCTGTAACACCCTGTAACACCATGTAACACACCCTGTAACACCATGTAACACCATGTAACACCATGTAACACACTGTAACACCATGTAACACACTGTAACACCATGTAACACCATGTAACATCCTGTAACACCATGTAACACCATGCAACACCATGTACCACCCTGTAACACACTGTAACACCCTGTAACACCATGTAACACCATGTAACACATCATTTAACACCATGTAACACCATTTAACACCATGTAACACCATGTAACACCCTGTAACACTATGCAACACCATGTAACACCATGTAACACCCTGTAACACTATGCAACACCATGTAACACCATGTAACACCATGTAACACCCTGTAACACTATGCAACACCATGTAATACCATGTAACACCCTGTAACACTATGCAACACCATGTAACACCATGTAACACCATGTAATACCCTGTAACACACAATTTAACACCATGTAACACCATTTAACACCATTTATCACCATGTAACACCCTGTAACACCATGTAACACACTGTAACACCATGTAACACACTGTAACACCATGTAACACCATGTAACACCATGTAACACCATGTACCACCCTGTAACACACTGTAACACCCTGTAACACCATGTAACACCATGTAACACATCATTTAACACCATGTAACACCATTTAACACCATGTAACACCATGTAACATCCTGTAACACCATGTAATACCCTGTAACACCCTGTAACACCATGTAACACCATGTAACACCATGTAACACCCTGTAACACCATGTAACACCATTTAACACCATGTAACACCATGTAACACCCTGTAACACTATGCAACACCATGTAACACAATGTAACACCCTGTAACACTATGCAACACCATGTAACACCATGTAACACCATGTAACACCATGTAACACCCTGTAACACTATGCAACACCATGTAACACCATGTAACACCCTGTAACACTATGCAACACCATGTAACACCATGTAACACCATGTAACACACTGTAACACACAATTTAACACCATGTAACACCATTTAACACCATTTATCACCATGTAACACCCTGTAACACCATGTAACACCATGTAACACCATGTAACATCCTGTAACACCATGTAATACCATGTAACACCCTGTAACACCATGTAACATCATGTAACACCATGTAACACCATGTAACACCCTGTAACACCATGTAACACCCTGTAACACCATGTAACACCATGTAACACCCTGTAACACCCTGTAACACCATGTAACACCATGTAACACCATGTAACACCATGTAACATCCTGTAACACCATGTAATACCCTGTAACACCATGTAACACCCTGTAACACCATGTAACACCCTGTAACACAATATAACACCATGTAACACCATGTAACACGCTGTAACACCATGTAACACCCTGTAACACCATGTAACACCATGTAACACCCTGTAACACATCCTGTAACACATCCTGTAACACCATGTAACACCATGTAACACCATGTAACACCATGTAACACACCCTGTAACACCCTGTAACACCCTGTAACACCCTGTAACACCATTTAACATCATGTAACACCATGTTACATGATGTAACACGATGTAACACCCTGTAACACCATGTAACACCTGTAACACCATGTAAAACCCTGTAACACCATGTAACACCATGTAACACCCTGTAACACCATGTAACACCATGTAACACCCTGTAACACACCCTGTAACACCATGTAACACCATGTAACACCATGTAACACCCTGTAACACACCCTGTAACACCCTGTAATACACCCTGTAACACCCTGTAACACCCTGTAACACCATGTAACACCATGTAACACCATGTAACACGCTGTAACACCATGTAACACCCTGTAACACCATGTAACACCCTGTAACACCATGTAAAACCATGTAACACCATGTAACACCCTGTAACACCATATAACACCATGTAACACCATGTAACACGCTGTAACACCATGTAACACCCTGTAACACCATGTAACACCATGTAACACCCTGTAACACACCATTTAACACCATGTAACACCATGTAACACCATTTAACACAATTTATCACCATGTAACACAATGTAACATCCTGTAACACAATGTAACACCATGTAACACCATGTAACACCATGTAACACCATGTAACACCCTGTAACACTATGCAACACCATGTAACACCATGTAACACCCTGTAACACTATGCAACACCATGTAACACCATGTAACACCATTTAACACCATGTAACACCCTGTAACACTATGCAACACCATGTAACACCATGTAACACCCTGTAACACTATGCAACACCATGTAACACCATGTAACACCATGTAATACCCTGTAACACACAATTTAACACCATGTAACACCATTTAACACCATTTATCACCATGTAACACCCTGTAACACCATGTAACACCATGTAACATCCTGTAACACCATGTAATACCCTGTAACACCCTGTAACACCATGTAACACCATGTAACACCATGTAACACCATGTAACACCCTGTAACACCATGTAACACCATTTAACACCATGTAACACCATGTAACACCCTGTAACACTATGCAACACCATGTAACACCATGTAACACCCTGTAACACTATGCAACACCATGTAACACCATGTAACACCATGTAACACCCTGTAACACTATGCAACACCATGTAACACCATGTAACACCATGTAACACCCTGTAACACTATGCAACACCATGTAACACCATGTAACACCATGTAACACCCTGTAACACACAATTTAACACCATGTAACACCATGTAACACCATTTAACACCATTTATCACCATGTAACACCCTGTAACACCATGTAACACCATGTAACATCCTGTAACACCATGTAATACCCTGTAACACCCTGTAACACCATGTAACACCATGTAACACCATGTAACACCCTGTAACACCCTGTAACACCATGTAACACCATGTAACACCCTGTAACACCATGTAACACCATGTAACACCCTGTAACACCATGTAACACCATGTAACACCATGTAACATCCTGTAACACCATGTAATACCCTGTAACACCATGTAACACCCTGTAACACCATGTAACACCCTGTAACACCATATAACACCATGTAACACCATGTAACACGCTGTAACACCATGTAACACCATGTAACACCATGTAACACCCTGTAACATATCCTGTAACACCATGTAACACCATGTAACACCATGTAACACCCTGTAACACACCCTGTAACACCCTGTAACACCCTGTAACACCCTGTAACACCCTGTAACACCATGTAACACCATGTAACACCATGTAACACGCTGTATCACCATGTAACACCCTGTAACACCATGTAAAACCCTGTAACACCATGTAAAACCCTGTAACACCATGTAACACCCTGTAACACCATATAACACCATGTAACACCATGTAACACGCTGTAACACCATGTAACACCCTGTAACACCATGTAACACCATGTAACACCCTGTAACACACCATTTAACACCATGTAACACAATGTAACACCATTTAACACCATTTATCACCATGTAACACCATGCAACATCCTGTAACACCATGTAACACCATGTAACACCATGTAACACCATGCAACACCATGTAACACCCTGTAACACACCATTTAACACCATGTAACACCATTTAACACCTTTTATCACCCTGTAACACCATGTAACACCATGTAACACCCTGTAACACCATGTAACACCCTGTAACACACCATTTAACACCCTGTAACACCATGTAACACCATATAACACCATGTAACACCATGTAACACCATGTAACACCCTGTAACACCATGTAACACCATGTAACACCCTGTAACACACCATTTAACACCATGTAACACCATTTAACACCATTTATCACCATGTAACACCATGTAACACCCTGTAACACCATGTAACACCATGTAACACCCTGTAACACACAATTTAACACCATGTAACACCATTTAACACCATTTATCACCATGTAACACCCTGTAACACCATGTAACACCATGTAACACCATGTAACATCCTGTAACACCATGTAATACCCTGTAACACCCTGTAACACCATGTAACACCATGTAACACCATGTAACACCCTGTAACACCATGTAACACCCTGTAACAACATGTAACACCATGTAACACACTGTTACACCCTGTAACACCATGTAACACCATGTAACACCCTGTAACACCATGTAACACCATGTAACACCATGTAACATCCTGTAACACCATGTAATACCCTGTAACACCATGTAACACCATGTAACACCATGTAACACTATGCAACACCATATAACACCATGTAACACCATGTAACACGCTGTAACACCATGTAACACCCTGTAACACCATGTAACACCATGTAACACCCTGTAACACACCCTGTAACACCATGTAACACCATGTAACACCATGTAACACCCTGTAACACACCCTGTAACACCCTGTAACACCCTGTAACACCGTGTAACACCATGTAACACCATGTAACACCATGTAACACGCTGTAACACCATGTAACACCCTGTAACACCATGTAACACCCTGTAACACCCTGTAACACCCTGTAACACCATGTAAAACCCTGTAACACCATGTAACACCCTGTAACACCATATAACACCATGTAACACCATGTAACACCCTGTAACACACCATTTAACACCATGTAACACCATGTAACACCATTTAACACCATTTATCACCATGTAACACCATGTAACATCCTGTAACACCATGTAACACCATGTAACACCATGTAACACCATGCAACACCATGTAACACCCTGTAACACACCATTTAACACCATGTAACACCATTTAACACAATTTATCACCCTGTAACACCATGTAACACCCTGTAACACCATGTACCACCCTGTAACACACCATTTAACACCCTGTAACACCATGTAACACCATATAACACCATGTAACACCATGTAACACCATGTAACACCCTGTAACACCATGTAACACCATGTAACACCCTGTAACACACCATTTAACACCATGTAACACCATTTAACACCATTTATCACCATGTAACACCGTGTAACACACTGTAACACCATGTAACACCATGTAACACCATGTAATACCCTGTCTTCACAGGCTTCACAGTATATCCCCCTTCTTTGGTCTGTCTTCACAGGCTTCACAGTATATCCCCCCTTCTTTGGTCTCTCTTCACAGGCTTCACAGTATATCCCCCTTCTTTGGTCTCTCTTCACAGGCTTCACAGTATATCCCCCCTTCTTTGGTCTCTCTTCACAGGCTTCACAGTATATTCCCCTTCTTTGGTCTCTCTTCACAGGCTTCACAGTATATCCCCCTTCTTTGGTCTGTCTTCACAGGCTTCACAGTTTATCCCTGTTTCTTTGGTCTGTCTTCACAGGCTTCACAGTATATTCCCCCATTTATTTGGTCTGTATTCACAGGTTTCACAGTATATCCCCCCTTAATTTGTCTGTCTTCACAGCATATCCCCCCTTCTTTGGTCTGTCTTCACAGGCTTCACAGTATATCCCCCCTTCTTTGTTCTGTCTTCACAGGCTTCACAGTATATCCCCCCCTTCTTTGGTCTGTATTCACAGGCTTCACAGTATATCCCCCCTTCTTTGGTCTGTCTTCACAGGCTTCACAGTATATCCCCCCTTCTTTGTTCTGTCTTCACAGGCTTCACAGCATATCCCCCCCTTCTTTGGTCTGTATTCACAGGCTTCACAGCATATCCCCCCCTTCTTTGGTCTGTATTCACAGGCTTCACAGTATTTCCCCCCTTCTTTGGTCTCTGTTACAGGGTGTTACCATGTAACACCATGTAACACCCTGTAACACCATGTAACACCATGTAACACCCTGTAACACACAATTTAACAACATGTAACACCATTTAACACCATTTATCACCATGTAACACCCTGTAACACCATGTAACACCATGTAACACCATGTAACATCCTGTAACACCATGTAATACCATGTAACACCTTGTAACACCATGTAACACCATGTAACACCATGTAACACCATGTAACACCCTGTAACACCATGTAACACCATGTAACACCATGTAACACAATGTAACACCATTTAACACCATTTATCACCATGTAACACCATGCAACATCCTGTAACACCATGTAACACCATGTAACACCATGTAACACCATGCAACACCATGTAACACCCTGTAACACACCATGTAACACCATGTAACACCATTTAACACCTTTTATCACCCTGTAACACCATGTAACACCATGTAACACCCTGTAACACCATGTAACACCCTGTAACACACCATTTAACACCCTGTAACACCATGTAACACCATATAACACCATGTAACACCATGTAACACCATGTAACACCATGTAACACCCTGTAACACCATGTAACACCATGTAACACCCTGTAACACACCATTTAACACCATGTAACACCATGTAACACCATTTAACACCATTTATCACCATGTAACACCATGTAACATCCTGTAACACCATGTAACACCATGTAACACCATGTAACACCATGCAACACCATGTAACACCCTGTAACACACCATTTAAAACCATGTAACACCATTTAACACAATTTATCACCCTGTAACACCATGTAACACCCTGTAACACCATGTACCACCCTGTAACACACCATTTAACACCCTGTAACACCATGTAACACCATATAACACCATGTAACACCATGTAACACCATGTAACACCCTGTAACACCATGTAACACCATGTAACACCCTGTAACACACCATTTAACACCATGTAACACCATTTAACACCATTTATCACCATGTAACACCATGTAACACCATGCAACACCATGTAACACCCTGTAACACACCATTTAACACCATGTAACACCATTTAACACCTTTTATCACCCTGTAACACCATGTTAGACCATGTAACACCCTGTAACACCATGTAACACCCTGTAACACACCATTTAACACCCTGTAACACCATGTAACACCATATAACACCATGTAACACCATGTAACACCATGTAACACCCTGTAACACCATGTAACACCATGTAACACCCTGTAACACACCATTTAACACCATGTAACACCATTTAACACCATTTATCACCATGTAACACCATGTAACACCCTGTAACACCATGTAACACCATTTAACACCCTGTAACACACAATTTAACACCATGTAACACCATTTAACACCATTTATCACCATGTAACACCCTGTAACACCATGTAACACCATGTAACACCATGTAACATCCTGTAACACCATGTAATACCCTGTAACACCCTGTAACACCATGTAACACCATGTAACACCATGTAACACCCTGTAACACCATGTAACACCCTGTAACAACATGTAACACCATGTAACACCCTGTTACACCCTGTAACACCATGTAACACCATGTAACACCCTGTAACACCATGTAACACCATGTAACACCATGTAACATCCTGTAACACCATGTAATACCCTGTAACACCATGTAACACCATGTAACACCATGTAACACTATGCAACACCATATAACACCATGTAACACCATGTAACACGCTGTAACACCATGTAACACCCTGTAACACCATGTAACACCATGTAACACCCTGTAACACACCCTGTAACACCATGTAACACCATGTAACACCATGTAACACCCTGTAACACACCCTGTAACACCCTGTAACACCCTGTAACACCGTGTAACACCATGTAACACCATGTAACACGCTGTAACACCATGTAACACCCTGTAACACCATGTAACACCCTGTAACACCATGTAACACCCTGTAACACCATGTAAAACCCTGTAACACCATGTAACACCCTGTAACACCCTATAACACCATGTAACACCCTGTAACACCATGTAACACCATGTAACACCATGTAACACCCTGTAACACACCATTTAACACCATGTAACACCATGTAACACCATTTAACACCATTTATCACCATGTAACACCATGTAACATCCTGTAACACCATGTAACACCATGTAACACCATGTAACACCATGCAACACCATGTAACACCCTGTAACACACCATTTAACACCATGTAACACCATTTAACACAATTTATCACCCTGTAACACCATGTAACACCCTGTAACACCATGTACCACCCTGTAACACACCATTTAACACCCTGTAACACCATGTAACACCATATAACACCATGTAACACCATGTAACACCATGTAACACCCTGTAACACCATGTAACACCATGTAACACCCTGTAACACACCATTTAACACCATGTAACACCATTTAACACCATTTATCACCATGTAACACCGTGTAACACACTGTAACACCATGTAACACCATGTAACACCATGTAATACCCTGTCTTCACAGGCTTCACAGTATATCCCCCTTCTTTGGTCTGTCTTCACAGGCTTCACAGTATATCCCCCCTTCTTTGGTCTCTCTTCACAGGCTTCACAGTATATCCCCCTTCTTTGGTCTCTCTTCAAAGGCTTCACAGTATATCCCCCTTCTTTGGTCTCTCTTCACAGGCTTCACAGTATATCCCCCTTCTTTGGTCTCTCTTCACAGGCTTCACAGTATATCCCCCCTTCTTTGGTCTCTCTTCACAGGCTTCACAGTATATCCCCCCTTCTTTGGTCTCTCTTCACAGGCTTCACAGTATATCCCCCTTCTTTGGTCTCTCTTCACAGGCTTCACAGTATATCCCCCTTCTTTGGTCTCTCTTCACAGGCTTCACAGTATATCCCCCCTTCTTTGGTCTCTCTTCACAGGCTTCACAGTATATTCTTTTTCTTTGGTCTCTCTTCACAGGCTTCACAGTATATCCCCCTTCTTTGGTCTGTCTTCACAGGCTTCACAGTTTATCCCTGTTTCTTTGGTCTGTCTTCACAGGCTTCACAGTATATTCCCCCATTTATTTGGTCTGTATTCACAGGTTTCACAGTATATCCCCCCTTAATTTGTCTGTCTTCACAGCATATCCCCCCTTCTTTGGTCTGTCTTCACAGGCTTCACAGTATATCCCCCCTTCTTTGTTCTGTCTTCACAGGCTTCACAGTATATCCCCCCCTTCTTTGGTCTGTATTCACAGGCTTCACAGTATATCCCCCCTTCTTTGGTCTGTCTTCACAGGCTTCACAGTATATCCCCCCTTCTTTGTTCTGTCTTCACAGGCTTCACAGCATATCCCCCCCTTCTTTGGTCTGTATTCACAGGCTTCACAGCATATCCCCCCCTTCTTTGGTCTGTATTCACAGGCTTCACAGTATTTCCCCCCTTCTTTGGTCTGTGTTACAGGGTGTTACCATGTAACACCATGTAACACCCTGTAATACCATGTAACACCATGTAACACCCTGTAACACACAATTTAACAACATGTAACACCATTTAACACCATTTATCACCATGTAACACCCTGTAACACCATGTAACACCATGTAACACCATGTAACATCCTGTAACACCATGTAATACCATGTAACACCTTGTAACACCATGTAACACCATGTAACACCATGTAACACCATGTAACACCCTGTAACACCATGTAACACCCTGTAACACCATGTAACACCATGTAACACCCTGTAACACCATGTAACACCATGTAACACCCTGTAACACCATGTAACACCATGTAACACCATGTAACATCCTGTAACACCATGTAATACCCTGTAACACCATGTAACACCCTGTAACACCATGTAACACCCTGTAACACCATATAACACCATGTAACACCATGTAACACGCTTTAACACCATGTAACACCCTGTAACACCATGTAACACCATGTAACACCCTGTAACACACCCTGTAACACCATGTAACACCATGTAACACCATGTAACACCATGTAACACCATGTAACACCCTGTAACACACCCTGTAATCACAGTATATCCCCCTTCTTTGGTCTCTCTTCACAGGCTTCACAGTATATCCCCCCCTTCTTTGGTCTGTCTTCACAGGCTTCACAGTTTATCCCTGTTTCTTTGGTCTGTCTTCACAGGCTTCACAGTATATTCCCCCATTTCTTTGGTCTGTATTCACAGGTTTCACAGTATATCCCCCCTTAATTTGTCTGTCTTCACAGCATATCCCCCCTTCTTTGGTCTGTCTTCACAGGCTTCACAGTATATCCCCCCTTCTTTGTTCTGTCTTCACAGGCTTCACAGTATATCCCCCCCTTCTTTGGTCTGTATTCACAGGCTTCACAGTATATCCCCCCTTCTTTGGTCTGTCTTCACAGGCTTCACAGTATATCCCCCCTTCTTTGTTCTGTCTTCACAGGCTTCACAGCATATCCCCCCCTTCTTTGGTCTGTATTCACAGGCTTCACAGCATATCCCCCCCTTCTTTGGTCTGTATTCACAGGCTTCACAGTATTTCCCCCCTTCTTTGGTCTGTCTTCACAGGCTTCACAGCATATCCCCCCCTTCTTTGGTCTGTCTTCACAGGCTTCACAGTATATCCCCCCTTCTTTGGTCTGTCTTCACAGGCTTCACAGTATATCCCCCCTTCTTTGGTCTGTCTTCACAGGCTTCACAGCATATCCCCCCTTCTTTGGTCTGTCTTCACAGGCTTCACAGTATATCCCCCCTTCTTTGGTCTGTCTTCACAGGCTTCACAGTATATCCCCCCTTCTTTGGTCTGTCTTCACAGGCTTCACAGTATATCCCCCCTTCTTTGGTCTGTCTTCACAGGCTTCACAGCATATCCCCCCCTTCTTTGGTCTGTCTTCACAGGCTTCACAGCATATCCCCCCTTCTTTGGTCTGTCTTCACAGGCTTCACAGTATATCCCCCCTTCTTTGGTCTGTCTTCACAGGCTTCACAGCATATCCCCCCCTTCTTTGTTCTGTCTTCACAGGCTTCACAGCATATCCCCCCTTCTTTGGTCTGTCTTCACAGGCTTCACAGTATATCCCCCCTTCTTTGGTCTGTATTCACAGGCTTCACAGTATATCCCCCCCTTCTTTGCCTTGGGAAAGATGATTTTGTATCACAGCATTCCTGCGCGGTGGTTGCCTGGGAAACTGTGCAGACAGAGTAGATGTTGATTAGCCCCAACGACACAGGCTACATCAACTGTAAGACAATAACCCACACAATGGAATGGCAACATATGATTTTCATGGGTAAATTACAAATACTATACACACCACAACTCCTTTTGTGGACCGTTCACAAGTCAAAGCAGCCATAGTTACAGCTATATACTATACACACCACAACTCATTTTGTGGACCGTTCACAAGTCAAAGCAGCCATAGTTACAGCTATATACTATACACACCACAACTCCTTTTGTGGACCGTTCACAAGTCAAAGCAGCCATAGTTACAGCTATATACTATACACACCACAACTCCTTTTGTGGACCGTTCACAAGTCAAAGCAGCCATAGTTACAGCTATATACTATACACACCGTGACCACACAGCGGGCATGAGCGTTGCCAAATAATTGTACACATACATGTTATTCAATCATTTAATCCAAACTGCTCGCGCGCGTCAATGAGCGTCTGCTTAGCCAGGTGCTAAAATAGAATGCGCTGCAAAAACCTAATTGAGGTCCACACTCCAGTCCAGTTGGTGGTGGTAATGCACCTTAAAGTTGGTTGGCAACCGCCACATAAAGTCCACAGAAGAAGAAGCCCGAAGGAGGAGAGATTACTAGGAACTAACTAGGTTTCCCCTTTTATCTGTGGATTAATTCATATGTTATTCGACCTGTCCCCAAAGTAATATAGTTGGTTCATAGTTCATTTTGATATTTCAACTTGCGTGTCCTGATCGTGGTGGGGATAGACAACACGCTAACGCACACACTAATGCACACGCTAACGCACACGCTAACGCACACGCACACGCTAACGCTAACGCTAACGCACACGCTAACGCACACGCTAACGCTAACGCACACGCTAACGCACACGCAGAGATGGTTTGTTAGGGATGGAAGAACATCTAGTGACTATCAGGTGTGTTACAGAACATATACCGTTCACAAGTCAAAGCAGCCACAGTTACAGCCACAGACTCATCAAACTCTGATACATTATGGTCAGCGCTGGCAAGACCCACTGATCTGAAAAAATACAATGCAACAAATAATCGAACTGATTCAAACTATAGCTCAAAACTATGTGTGAAAATGCCATCAAAGGCAATGTTCACTTGTTAGCGGAGACTGCATTAATTTAATGGTAAATGCTGCATATGTCGGCTCAATCGGAAATTACCTTTACATTGATCCAGATTGAATAGAGCCCTAAGTTAGCCCACTGAGCTTCAGTGATCCAGATTGAATACAGCCCTAAGTTAGCCCACTGAGCTAAAGCCTCAGAAGATAACACATCTCGTCAACCTCCCTCCCTCTCCCTACGAATAAGTTATGTTACGTCAATACTGAGCATAAGCTTCATAAATGAGACATTAGCTATGTAGTCATAGACTCTGTTGTAGATACATAGGCTTCATAAAGCTTTATAAGCATCACTCAAAAAATATATAAAATAAGGCTGTCTCTCTGTCTGTGTGTGTCTGTAGAGAGCAGATTTAGACACTAGTCTCTACAGGCAGGAAGCCCACAGTCTGTAGAGAGCAGATTTAGACACTAGTCTCGACAGGCAGGAAGCCCACAGTCTGTAGAGAGCAGATTTAGACACTAGTCTCTACAGGCAGGAAGCCCACAGTCTGTAGAGAGCAGATTTAGACACTAGTCTCTACAGGCAGGAAGCCCACAGTCTGTAGAGAGCAGATTTAGACACTAGTCTCTACAGACAGGAAGCCCACAGTCTGTAGAGAGCAGATTTAGACACTAGTCTCTACAAGCAGGAAGCCCACAGTCTGTACAGAGCAGCTATACCCAAATCCTCCTCTGGCCTTCACACAGGACACAAACACACACACAAACAATTTGCTGAGAGCAAATTACACCCATTGTCTAACAAACATGGCAAAATGCCCGTTGTTGGTATTGATGAACCTAAGAGGCCAGACATTCTGGGCTGAACATCTGTTTAAAGTCTTAATGCAGTCTGCCTGTTGCTGGAGACAACTTCACGGTCTACAGACAATCTGAGCGCTGTGAAGCTTTGAAACGAAAATGTAAAGAAATTTAAAAACAAAAACAAAAGACATTTAAACAAACTGTCAGCTGTAGTCTGGACTACAATAACACGTGTTACCTTTAAATCTCTAAATAGAGCTGGAGAGAAAAGTGTGAAAAAGGTCTGAAGAAACCAGGGGAGGCGGAGAGAGAGGGGCATGGCAGCTAGGGTAGAAACCAGGGGAGACGGAGAGAGAGGGGCATGGCAGCTAGGGTAGAAACCAGGGGAGACGGAGAGAGAGGGGCATGGCAGCTAGGGTAGAAACCAGGGGAGACGGAGAGAGAGGGGCATGGCGGCTAGGGTAGAAACCAGGGGAGACGGAGAGAGAGGGGCATGGCAGCTAGGGTAGAAACCAGGGGAGACGGAGAGAGAGGGGCATGGCAGCTAGGGTAGAAACCAGGGGAGACGGAGAGAGAGGGGCATGGCAGCTAGGGTAGAAACCAGGGGAGACGGAGAGAGAGGGGCATGGCAGCTAGGGTAGAAACCAGGGGAGACGGAGAGAGAGGGGCATGGCAGCTAGGGTAGAAACCAGGGGAGACGGAGAGAGAGGGGCATGGCAGCTAGGGTAGAAACCAGGGGAGACGGAGAGAGAGGGGCATGGCAGCTAGGGTAGAAACCAGGGGAGACGGAGAGAGAGGGGCATGGCGGCAAGGGTAGATCTTATTTGGTTCCTTCCTCTGTTTTATAGAAAACACTTTCACACACAAACACACACACACACTTTTAGTTCTAATGATAGCTCTATACAGGGGAAGTTACTCAAAGAGAGAGGGAAAGAAGCTGCCAGTTGGCAGGCACAGTCAAATTATAACACACACACACACTCACACAAACGTGTACAGTATATGGGTCTGACTGAAACCCCACCCACAGGCTCCCACCCACCCACAGGCTCCCACCCACTCACAGGCTCACACCCACGGGTAGAAAGCTGTTTCAGAGCCCACAGCAACTATTCAGAAACAGTTTCCTATAGAGTACATGGCCATTAAGGCCAGATCGTTCTTCAAGATGTTCAAACGTTCATAGATGACCAGCAGGGTCAAATAATAATCACAGTGGTTGTAGAGGGTGCAACAGGTCAGCACCTCAGGAGTAAATGTCAGTTGGCTTGAGAGAGAGAGGGAGGGAGACAGAGAGAGAAAATTCAGAGATTTAGAGAGATTTAGAGAGAGAGAGAGAGCGAGAGAGAGACAGAGAGAGAGAGAGAGAGAGACAGAGAGAGAGAGAGAGAGAGAGAGAGAGAGAGAGAGAGAGAGAGAGAGAGAGACAGAGAGACAGAGAGACAGAGAAAGAGAGAGCGAGAGAGAGAGAGACAGAGAGAGAGAGAGAGAGAGAGAGAGACTCTCTCTCTCCTCCCCCTCAGTAAGGATTAATGCGGTCTCATTTACAGAAATATGCCATTAGTTGTCAGAAGCCAGATCCAGCTGGGTAGAACACCACACAATTACACACACACACACACACACACAAACACACACACATACACACAAACACACTGCTAATCACATGCATTCAGAGAAATTACCAACCCCTAATGTATCCAGTATACTGGGCTTCTACCCATATCAGCAGACTGGGGAATCACACTGAAGAGATTAGGAGGGACAGCCGGAGTGGGGTTTGAGGTTACAGGGTAAACACCCTATCTTCTGTGCCATAGACCTCTTTGTAGACCTCTTTGTAGAGGCCTATATAAACCACTCACACACACACACACACACACACACACATACACAGCCCTTGACTGTACTTTAAACCAGGGGTTGGAACCATAATTATTTTCCAATAGTTTTGTTCTGAACAGAAAAATAAATTTTTTAGTTCCGTTCCACTGTTCCGACAAGCAAAATAAAGTTCTGAACCGGTTCGATCCCAAAAAAAGTACCAGTTTCTATAATTCCTTTCTGTTCCTTTTCTATACCTGAAATCAACAGTTTTTTACATTTAGCTCATTAAATGACTTCACCAATCAGTGTGGATAGAGCAGGCAAGCTGGTTGGTTACATGAGTGATGGATAGACAAGTGTAGCCCATGGCGCAAGATGAAACTGACATTTTGCGGGAGAGAGTTGAGGAGAGGGTTGAGGAGAGAGCGAGAGAGGGTTGAGGAGAGGGTTGAGGACAGGTTTGAGGAGGAGGTTGAGGAGAAGGGTTGAGGAGGAGGTTGAGGAGAGGGTTGAGGAGAGAGCGAGAGAGGGTTGAGGAGAGGGTTGAGGACAGGTTTGAGGAGGAGGTTGAGGAGAGAGCGAGGAGGAGGTTGAGGAGGAGGTTGAGGAGAGGGTTGAGGAGAAGGGTTGAGGATAGGGTTGAGGAGAGGGTTGAGGAGGAGGTTGAGGAGGAGGTTGAGGAGGAGGTTGAGGAGGAGGTTGAGGAGGAGGTTGAGGAGGAGGTTGAGGAGGAGGTTGAGGAGAGGGTTGAGGAGAGAGTGAGGAGAGGGTTGAGGAGAGAGTGAGGAGAGGGTTGAGGAGAGGGTTGAGGAGGAGGTTGAGGAGGAGGTTGAGGAGGAGGTTGAGGAGGAGGTTGAGGAGAGGGTTGAGGAGAGAGTGAGGAGAGGGTTGAGGAGAGGGTTGAGGAGAGGGTTGAGGAGGAGGTTGAGGAGAGAGTGAGAGAGGGTTGAGGAGAGGGTTGAGGAGAGGGTTGAGGAGGAGGTTGAGGAGAGGGTTGAGGAGAGGGTTGAGGAGGAGGTTGAGGAGAGGGTTGAGGAGGAGGTTGAGGAGAGGGTTGAGGAGAGGATTGAGGAGAGAGCGAGAGACGGTTGAGGAGAGGGTTGAGGAGGAGGTTGAGGAGAGGGTTGAGGAGAGGGTTGAGGAGGAGGTTGAGGAGGAGGTTGAGGAGAGGGTTGAGGAGAGGGTTGAGGAGGAGGTTGAGGAGAGGGTTGAGGAGAGGGTTGAGGAGGAGGTTGAGGAGAGGGTTGAGGAGAGAGCGAGAGAGGGTTGAGGAGAGGGTTGAGGACAGGGTTGAGGAGGAGGTTGAGGAGGTTGAGGAGAGGGTTGAGGAGGAGGTTGAAGAGGAGATTGAGGAGAGGTTTGAGGAGAGGGTTGAGGAGAGGGTTGAGGAGGAGGTTGAGGAGAGGGTTGAGGAGAGGTTTGAGGAGAAGGTTGAGGAGAGGGTTGAGGAGGAGGTTGAGGAGAGGGTTGAGGAGGAGGTTGAGGAGAGGGTTGAGGAGAGGATTGAGGAGGAGGTTGAGGAGGAGGTTGAGGAGGAGGTTGAGGAGAGGGTTGAGGAGAGGGTTGAGGAGGAGGTTGAGGAGGAGGTTGAGGAGAGGGTTGAGGAGAGGGTTGAGGAGAGGGTTGAGGAGAGGGTTGAGGAGAGGGTTGAGGAAGGGGTTGAGGAGGAGGTTGAGGAGAGGGTTGAGGAGAGGGTTGAGGAGAGGGTTGAGGAGGAGGTTGAGGAGGAGGTTGAGGAGGAAGTTGAGGAGGAAGTTGAGGAGGAGGTTGAGGAGAGGTGTGAGGAGAGGGTTGAGGAGGAGGTTGGGGAGGAGGTTGAGGAGAGGGTTGAGGAGAGAGTGAGGAGAGGGTTGAGGAGAGGGTTGAGGAGAGGAATGAGGAGGAGGTTGAGGAGAGGGTTGAGGAGAGGGTTGAGGAGAGGGTTGAGGAGGAGGTTGAGGAGGAGGTTGAGGAGGAGGTTGAGGAGAGGGTTGAGGAGAGAGCGAGAGAGGGTTGAGGAGAGAGTTGAGGAGAGGCTTGAGGAGGAGGTTGAGGAGAGGGTTGAGGAGAGGGTTGAGGAGGAGGTTGAGGTTGAGGAGGAGGTTGAGGAGGAGGTTGAGGAGAGGGTTGGGGAGAGGGTTGAGGAGGAGGTTGAGGAGGAGGTTGAGGAGGAGGTTGAGGAGAGGGTTGAGGAGAGGGTTGAGGAGGAGGTTGAGGAGGAGGTTGAGGAGGAGGTTGAGGAGAGGGTTGAGGAGAGGGTTGAGGAGAGAGCGAGAGAGGGTTGAGGAGAAGGTTGAGGAGAGGGTTGAGGAGAGGGTTGAGGAGGAGGTTGAGGAGGAGGTTGAGGAGAGGGTTGAGGAGAGGGTTGAGGAGAGGGTTGAGGAGAGGGTTGAGGAGGTGGTTGAGGAGGAGGTTGAGGAGGAAGTTGAGGAGGAGGTTGAGGAGAGGATTGAGGAGAGGGTTGAGGAGGAGGTTGAGGAGGAGGTTGAGGAGAGGGTTGAGGAGAGAGTGAGGAGAGGGTTGAGGAGAGGGTTGAGGAGGAGGTTGAGGAGAGGGTTGAGGAGAGAGCGAGAGAGGGTTGAGGAGAGAGTTGAGGAGAGGTTTGAGGAGGAGGTTGAGGAGAGGGTTGAGGAGAGGGTTGAGGAGGAGGTTGAGGAGGAGGTTGAGGAGGAGGTTGAGGAGAGGGTTGAGGAGAGGGTTGAGGAGGAGGTTGAGGAGGAGGTTGGGGAGAGGGTTGAGGAGAGGGTTGAGGAGGAGGTTGAGGAGGAGGTTGAGGAGGAGGTTGAGGAGAGGGTTGAGGAGAGGGTTGAGGAGAGAGCGAGAGAGGGTTGAGGAGAGGGTTGAGGAGAAGGTTGAGGAGAGGGTTGAGGAGAGTTTGAGGAGGAGGTTGAGGAGGAGGTTGAGGAGAGGGTTGAGGAGAGGGTTGAGGAGGAGGTTGAGGAGAGGGTTGAGGAGAGAGTGAGGAGAGGGTTGAGGAGAGGGTTGAGGAGAGGGTTGAGGAGGAGGTTGAGGAGAGGGTTGAGGAGAGAGTGAGGAGAGGGTTGAGGAGAGGGTTGAGGAGAGGGTTGAGGAGGAGGTTGAGGAGAGGGTTGAGGAGGAGGTTGAGGAGAGGGTTGAGGAGAGGGTTGAGGAGAGGGTTGAGGAGAGGGTTGAGGAGGAGGTTGAGCAGAGGGTTGAGGAGAGGGTTGAGGAGGAGGTTGAGGAGAGGGTTGAGGAGAGGGTTGAGGAGAGGGTTGAGGAGAGGATTGAGGAGAGAGCGAGAGAGGGTTGAGGAGAGGGTTGAGGAGGAGGTTGAGGAGAGGGTTGAGGAGAGGGTTGAGGAGGAGGTTGAGGAGAAGGTTGAGGAGAGGGTTGAGGAGAGGGTTGAGGAGGAGGTTGAGGAGAGGGTTGAGGATAGGGTTGAGGAGGAGGTTGAGGAGAGGGTTGAGGAGAGAGCGAGAGAGGGTTGAGGAGAGGGTTGAGGACAGGGTTGAGGAGGAGGTTGAGGAGGTTGAGGAGAGGGTTGAGGAGGAGGTTGAAGAGGAGATTTAGGAGAGGTTTGAGGAGAGGGTTGAGGAGAGGGTTGAGGATGAAGTTGAGGAGAGGGTTGAGGAGAGGTTTGAGGAGAAGGTTGAGGAGAGGGTTGAGGAGGAGGTTGAGGAGAGGTTTGAGGAGGAGGTTGAGGAGAGGGTTGAGGAGAGGGTTGAGGAGGAGGTTGAGGAGGAGGTTGAGGAGGAGGTTGAGGAGAGGGTTGAGGAGAGGGTTGAGGAGGAGGTTGAGGAGGAGGTTGAGGAGAGGGTTGAGGAGAGGGTTGAGGAGGAGGTTGAGGAGGAGGTTTAGGAGGAGGTTGAGGAGAGGGTTGAGGAGAGGGTTGAGGAGAGAGCGAGAGAGGGTTGAGGAGAGGGTTGAGGAGAAGGTTGAGGAGAGGGTTGAGGAGAGTTTGAGGAGGAGGTTGAGGAGGAGGTTGAGGAGAGAGTGAGGAGAGGGTTGAGGAGAGGGTTGAGGAGAGGTTTGAGGAGGAGGTTGAGGAGAGGGTTGAGGAGAGGGTTGAGGAGAGGGTTGAGGAGGAGGTTGAGGAGGAGGTTGAGGAGGAGGTTGAGGAGAGGGTTGAGGAGAGAGCGAGAGAGGTTTGAGGAGAGAGTTGAGGAGAGGAGTTGAGGAGGAGGTTGAGGAGAGGGTTGAGGAGAGGGTTGAGGAGGAGGTTGAGGAGGAGGTTGAGGAGAGGGTTGGGGAGAGGGTTGAGGAGGAGGTTGAGGAGGAGGTTGAGGAGGAGGTTGAGGAGGAGGTTGAGGAGAGGGTTGAGGAGAGGGTTGAGGAGGAGGTTGAGGAGGAGGTTGAGGAGGAGGTTGAGGAGAGGGTTGAGGAGAGGGTTGAGGAGAGAGTGAGAGAGGGTTGAGGAGAAGGTTGAGGAGAGGGTTGAGGAGAGGGTTGAGGAGGAGGTTGAGGAGGAGGTTGAGGAGAGGGTTGAGGAGAGGGTTGAGGAGGTGGTTGAGGAGGAGGTTGAGGAGGAAGTTGAGGAGGAGGTTGAGGAGAGGCTTGAGGAGAGGGTTGAGGAGGAGGTTGAGGAGGAGGTTGAGGAGAGGGTTGAGGAGAGAGTGAGGAGAGAGCGAGAGAGGGTTGAGGAGAAGGTTGAGGAGAGGGTTGAGGAGAGGGTTGAGGAGGAGGTTGAGGAGGAGGTTGAGGAGAGGGTTGAGGAGAGGGTTGAGGAGAGGGTTGAGGAGAGGGTTGAGGAGGTGGTTGAGGAGGAGGTTGAGGAGGAAGTTGAGGAGGAGGTTGAGGAGAGGCTTGAGGAGAGGGTTGAGGAGGAGGTTGAGGAGGAGGTTGAGGAGAGGGTTGAGGAGAGAGTGAGGAGAGGGTTGAGGAGAGGGTTGAGGAGGAGGTTGAGGAGAGGGTTGAGGAGAGAGTGAGAGAGGGTTGAGGAGAGAGTTGAGGAGAGGTTTGAGGAGGAGGTTGAGGAGAGGGTTGAGGAGAGGGTTGAGGAGGAGGTTGAGGAGGAGGTTGAGGAGGAGGTTGAGGAGAGGGTTGAGGAGAGGGTTGAGGAGGAGGTTGAGGAGGAGGTTGGGGAGAGGGTTGAGGAGAGGGTTGAGGAGGAGGTTGAGGAGGAGGTTGAGGAGGAGGTTGAGGAGAGGGTTGAGGAGAGGGTTGAGGAGAGAGCGAGAGAGGGTTGAGGAGAGGGTTGAGGAGAAGGTTGAGGAGAGGGTTGAGGAGAGTTTGAGGAGGAGGTTGAGGAGGAGGTTGAGGAGAGGGTTGAGGAGAGGGTTGAGGAGGAGGTTGAGGAGAGGGTTGAGGAGAGGGTTGAGGAGAGAGCGAGAGAGGGTTGAGGAAAGGATTGAGGACAGGGTTTAGGAGGAGGTTGAGGAGGTTGAGGAGAGGGTTGAGGAGGAGGTTGAAGAGGAGGTTGAGGAGAGGTTTGAGGAGGTTGAGGAGAGGGTTGAGGAGAGGTTTGAGGAGAGGGTTGAGGAGAGGGTTGAGGAGGAGGTTGAGGAGAGGGTTGAGGAGAGGTTTGAGGAGAGGGTTGAGGAGAGGGTTGAGGAGGGGGTTGAGGAGGAGGTTGAGGAGAGGGTTGAGGAGGAGGTTGAGGAGATGGTTGAGGAGAGGGTTGAGGAGGAGGTTTAGGAGGAGGTTGAGGAGAGGGTTGAGGAGAGGGTTGAGGAGACGGTTGAGGAGAAGGTTGAGGAGGAGGCTTGAAGCACTGGGCATCTTGTTATGGCATTATATTAATTAGGTCCACAGAATTATACCTAGGAGGAGTGGCTTCTATGGAGGAACTTTGAATGTCCTTTGAGCTAGCTAGCTAACAAGGTTGTGTGTGCAGAGCTGCACCAGAACTAAATCCAACGTGAAACGTGTTAACTAGGCCTATCGTATCCTTAACTAGTATTGAAAAAGTTAATCCATTCTAATAAAAAATCTCTCTCTCCATCTTTTCACGCTTTTAACATCAGTACAGTAGCCTATGTTTTGAGTGACAGAGTGAGGGCTTTGCATAGGCAATTTGTTGAATGTTATCAAGGTGTTTGAGGATGTAGTGTAGGCCCATGTTGACAGCGTCGTCCACAGACAGGTTAGCTCGAGGGAGGGAGGCGTCAGTGACGGCTTAGAGATCAGTACCAGGTGCTCAAAGGTTTTCATGATGACCGAGATGAGAGCTACATGTCTGTAGTCATTCAGGACTGGAACAATGATGGAAGAGGCGGGAACAGTGCATTGCTCCAGTGACTGCTTGAATATATCAGTGAAAACAGGGGAGAGCTGGTCTGCCCGGTGAAAACAGGGGAGAGCTGGTCTGCCCGGTGAAAACAGGGGAGAGCTGGTCTGCCCGGTGAAAACAGGGGAGAGCTGGTCTGCCCGGTGAAAACAGGGGAGAGCTGGTCTGCCCGGTGAAAACAGGGGAGAGCTGGTCTGCCCGGTGAAAACAGGGGAGAGCTGGTCTGCCCGGTGAAAACAGGGGAGAGCTGGTCTGCCCGGTGAAAACAGGGGAGAGCTGGTCTGCCCGGTGAAAACAGGGGAGAGCTGGTCTGCCCGGTGAAAACAGGGGAGAGCTGGTCTGCCCGGTGAAAACAGGGGAGAGCTGGTCTGCCCGGTGAAAACAGGGGAGAGCTGGTCTGCCCAGTGAAAACAGGGGAGAGCTGGTCTGCCCAGTGAAAACAGGGGAGAGCTGGTCTAACCAGTGAAAACAGGGGAGAGCTGGTCTGCCCAGTGAAAACAGGGGAGAGCTGGTCTGCCCGGTGAAAACAGGGGAGAGCTGGTCTGCCCAGTGAAAACAGGGGAGAGCTGGTCTGCCCGGTGAAAACAGGGGAGAGCTGGTCTGCCCAGTGAAAACAGGGGAGAGCTGGTCTGCCCAGTGAAAACAGGGGAGAGCTGGTCTGCCCAGTGAAAACAGGGGAGAGCTGGTCTGCCCAGTGAAAACAGGGGAGAGCTGGTCTGCCCAGTGAAAACAGGGGAGAGCTGGTCTGCCCAGTGAAAACAGGGGAGAGCTGGTCTGCCCGGTGAAAACAGGGGAGAGCTGGTCTGCCCGGTGCCTAAGTGTGGCTGGAGAGACCTTGTCCGGGCCAGAAGCCGTCCTTCTGTTTCCTAAAGAGTCTGTTGACCTCTGGCTCTGTGATGACCAGGGGAGGGGGGAGGGACAGTCTGGGACAGTCTGGGGGATGGGGGGTTCCTGGGTTGGCAGAAAGGTAGAGGAGGGAGGAGCCTGGATAGGAATGGGGAAGGAAGAGGTGGTACACCCCCTCCCACTCTAATTGTACCCTCGTACCAACTCTATGACACAGATTCCCCCCTCCCCCTCAAGTTGTACCCTCGTACCAACTCTATGACAGGGATTCCTACCCACCTCCCACTATAGGTTTACCCTCGCACCAACTCTATGACAGGGATTCCTACCCACCTCCCACTATAGGTTTACCCTCGCACCAACTCTATGACAGGGATTCCTACCCACCTCCCACTATAGGTTTACACTCGCACCAACTCTATGACAGGGATTCCTACCCACCTCCCACTATAGGTTTACCCTCGCACCAACTCTATGACAGGGATTCCTACCCACCTCCCACTATAGGTTTACCCTCGCACCAACTCTATGACAGGGATTCCTACCCACCTCCCACTATAGGTTTACCCTCGCACCAACTCTATGACAGGGATTCCTACCCACCTCCCACTATAGGTTTACCCTCGCACCAACTCTATGACAGGGATTCCTACCCACCTCCCACTATAGGTTTACCCTCGCACCAACTCTATGACAGGGATTCCTACCCACCTCCCACTATAGGTTTACCCTCGCACCAACTCTATGACAGGGATTCCTACCCACCTCCCACTATAGGTTTACCCTCGCACCAACTCTATGACAGGGATTCCTACCCACCTCCCACTATAGGTTTACCCTCGCACCAACTCTATGACACAGATCTCCCCTCCCCCTCAGGGTACTTTCTTTGTGTGTTTCTGTATCTTTTCTGTCTCAGGTGCAGTCAAAACCATCACTCCTTCCTTCTCTTCCTGAATCCATCAGGAAAGGCTTATAGCAAGTCAGGTAGCTTAGTGGTTAAGAGCATTGTGCCAGTAACCGAAAGGTCGCTGGGTTTGGTTTGTTCACAAAGTATTTATTGTTTCATAACATAAAGAGACAGAAACATAAAGTGCAATTATCAGACACAAGTTTAATTTCACACCCCCACACCCTGACTACAACTACAACCCCATCTACACCCCCACACCCTGACTACAACTACATCCCCATCTACACCCCCACACCCTAACTACAACTACATCCCCATCTACACCCCCACACCCTGACTACAACTACATCCCCATCTACACCCCCACACCCTGACTACAACTACATCCCCATCTACACCCCCACACCCTGACTACAACTACATCCCCATCTACACCCCCACACCCTGACTACAACTACACCCCCACACCCTGACTACAACTACATCCCCATCTACACCCCCACACCCTGACTACATCTACACCCCCACACCCTGACTACAACTACATCCCCATCTACACCCCCACACCCTGACTACAACTACATCCCCATCTACACCCCCACACCCTGACTACAACTACATCCCCATCTACACCCCCACACCCTGACTACAACTACATCCCCATCTACACCCCCACACCCTGACTACAACTACATCCCCATCTACACATCCTACAACCTCATCTACACGTCCTGCAACCCCATCTACACATCCTACAACCCCATCTACACATCCTGCAACCCCATCTACACATCCTGCAACCCCATCTACACGTTCTACAACCCCATCTACACGTCCTACAACCCCATCTACACATCCTACAACCCCATCTACACATCCTACAACCCCATCTACACATCCTACAACCCCATCTACACATCCTACAACCCCATCTACACATCCTACAACCCCATCTACACATCCTACAACCCCATCTACACATCCTACAACCCCATCTACACATCCTGCAACCCCATCTACACGTTCTACAACCCCATCTACACGTCCTACAACCCCATCTACACATCCTACAACCCCATCTACACATCCTACAACCCCATATACACATCCTACAACCCCATCTACACGTCCTACAACAAATATATTTTTTTTAAAATCAAATTGTCTGGGAGGCTGTCTATCAACAACCTGATCTCATAGTTTCACTTCGGGAATTTGCCGTAATTGGATTAACGTAGATTTTGGACCAATTAATTACGCATGGTTACAGGTTTAATTCCGCTTGGTTACAGGGTTAAAACAGAAACAACTCAAAGGGTTAAATGTAGTTATTAATTCTGAGTGGTTAAGGTTAGGGTTATGGTTTGGGGAAGGTTTAAAACAAAATAATTAAAAAGAATGCGTTGTTTCCATTTAGCATCATCAAGAAGAAGGAAGGAAGAAGAAGTATTACTTTATCCTATCCCAGGTATTCCTTAAAGAGGTGGGGTTTCAAATGTCTCCGGAAGGTGGTGAGTGACTCCACTGTCCTGGCATCGTGAGAGAGCTTGTTCCACCATTGGGGTGCCAGAGCAGCGAACAGTTTTGACTGGGCTGAGCGGGAACTATGCTTCCGCAGAGGAAGGGGAGCCAGCAGGCCAGAGGTGGATGAACGCAATGCCCTCGTTTGGGTGTAGGGACTGATCAGAGCCTGAAGGTACGGAGGTGCCGTTCCCCTCACAGCTCCATAGGCAAGCACCATGGTCTTGTAACAGATGCGAGCTTCAACTGGAAGCCAGTGGAGTGTGCGGAGGAGGGGGGTGACGTGAGAGAACTTGGGAAGGTTGAACACCAGACGGGCTGCGGCATTCTGGATGAGTTGTAGGGGTTTAATGGCACAGGCAGGGAGCCCAGCCAACAGCGAGTTGCAGTAATCCAGACGGGAGATGACAAGTGCCTGGATTAGGACCTGTGCCGCTTCCTGTGTAAGGCAGGGTCGTACTCTCCGAATGTTGTAGAGCATGAACCTACAGGATCGGGTCACCGCCTTGATGTTAGCGGAGAACGACAGGGTGTTGTCCAGGGTCACGCCAAGGCTCTTCGCACTCTGGGAGGAAGACACAACGGAGTTGTCAACCGTGATGGCGAGATCATGGAACAGGCAGTCCTTCCCCGGGAGGAAGAGCAGCTCCGTCTTGCCAAGGTTCAGCTTGAGGTGGTGATCCGTCATCCATACTGATATGTCTGCCAGACATGCAGAGATGCGATTCGCCACCTGGTTATCAGAAGGGGGAAAGGAGAAGATTAGTTGTGTGTCGTCAGCGTAGCAATGATAGGAGAGGCCATGTGAGGATATGACAGAGCCAAGTGACTTGGTGTATAGCGAGAATAGGAGAGGGCCTAGAACTGAGCCCTGGGGGACACCAGTGGTGAGAGCACGTGGTGCGGAGACAGCTTCTCGCCACGCCACTTGGTAGGAGCGACCGGTCAGGTAGGACGCAATCCAAGAGTGAGCCGCGCCGGAGATGCCCAGCTCGGAGAGGGTGGAGAGGAGGATCTGATGGTTCACAGTATCAAAGGCAGCAGACAGGTCTAGAAGGACAAGAGCAGAGGAGAGAGAGTTAGCTTTAGCAGTGCGGAGAGCCTCCGTGACACAGAGAAGAGCAGTCTCAGTTGAATGACCAGTCTTGAAATCACATGATCTCAGTATATATATAAACCTGTTCTGAAAGGGCCCAGAATCTGCAAAACCACTAAGCAAGGGGCACCACCAAGCAAGCGGCACCATGAAGACTAAGGAGCTCTCCAAACAGGTCAGGGACAAAGTTGTGAAGTACAGATCAGTGTTGGGTTATAAAAAAATATGAGAAACTTTGAACATCCCACGGAGCACCATTGAATCCATTATAAAAAAATGGAAAGAATATGGCACCACAACAAACCTGCCAAGAGAGGGCCACCCACCAAAACTCACAGACAAGGCAAGGAGGGCATTAATCAGAGAGGCAACAAAGATACCAAAGATAACCCTGAAGGAACTGCAAAGCTCCACAGCGGAAATTTGAGTATCTGTCCATAGGACCACTTTAAGACGTACACTCCACAGAGCTGGCCAGAAAAAAGCCATTGCTTAAAGAAAAAATAAGCAAACACGTTTGGTGTTCACCAAAAGGCATGTGGGAGACTCACCAAACATATGGAAGAAGGTACTCTGGTCAGATGAGACTAAAATTGAGCTTTTTCTCCATCAAGGAAAACGCTATGTCTGGCGCAAACCCAACACCTATCATCACCCCGAGAACACCATCCCAACATTGAAGCATGGTGGTGGCAGCATCATGCTGTGGGGATGTTTTTCACCGACAGGGACTGGGAAACTGGTCAGAATTGAAGGAATGATGGATGGCGCTAAATACAGGGAAATTCTTGAGGGAAACCTGTTTCAGTCTTCCAGAGATTTTTTTTATATTTTTTATTTATTTATTTTTTTTCACCTTTATTTAACCAGGTAAGCCAGTTGAGAACAAGTTCTCATTTACAACTGCGACCTGGCCAAGATAAAGCAAAGCAGTGCGATAAAAACAACACAGAGTTACATATGGGGTAAAAAACATAAAGTCAAAAATACAACAGAAAATATATATACAGTGTGTGCAAATGTAGCAAGTTATGGAGGTAAGGCAGTAAATAGGATATAGTGCAAAATAATTACAATAGTATTAACACTGGAATGCTAGATGTGCAAGAGATTATGTGCAAATAGAGATACTGGGGTGCAAAAGAGCAAAATAAATAACAATATAGGGATGAGGTAGTTGGGTGGGCTAATTTCAGATGGGCTGTGTACAGGTGCAGTGATCGGTAAGGTGCTCTGACAACTGATGCTTAAAGTTAGTGAGGGAGATAAGAGTCTCCAGCTTCAGAGATTTTTGCAATTCGTTCCAGTCATTGGCAGCAGAGAACTGGAAGGAATGGCGGCCAAAGGAGGTGTTGGCTTTGGGAATGACCAGTGAGATATACCTGCTGGAGCGCAGACTACGGGTGGGTGCTGCTATGGTGACCAATGAGCTAAGATAAGGCGGGGATTTGCCTAGCAGTGATTTATAGATGGCCTGGAGCCAGTGGGTTTGACGACGAACATGTAGTGAGGACCAGCCAACAAGAGCGTACAGGTCACAGTGGTGGGTAGCGTATGGGGCTTTGGAGACAAAACGGATGGCACTGTGATAGACTGGAGGCTATTTTGTAAATGACATCGCCGAAGTCAAGGATCGGTAGGATAGTCCGTTTTACGAGGGCATGTTTGGCAGCATGAGGGAAGGAGGCTTTGTTGCAAAATAGGAAGCCGATTCTAGATTTAACTTTGGATTGGAGATTCTTTATGTGAGTCTGGAAGGAGAGTTTACAGTCTAACCAGACACCTAGGTATTTGTAGTTGTCCACATACTCTAGGTCAGACCCGTCAAGAGTGGTGATTCTAGTCGGGTGGGCGGGTGCCAGCAGCGTTCGATTGAAAAGCATGCATTTAGTTTTACTAGTGTTTAAGAGCAGTTGGAGGCTACTGAAGGAGTGTTGTATGGCATTGAAGCTCATTTGGAGGTTTGTTAACACAGTGTCCAATGAAGGGCCAGATGTATACAAAATGGTGTCGTCTGCGTAGAGGTGGATCTGAGAGTCACCAGCAGCAAGAGCGGCATCATTGATATACACGGAGAAAAGTGTCGGCCCAAGAATTGAACCCTGTGGCACCCCCATAGAGACTGCCATAGGTCCAGACAACAGGCCCTCCGATTTGACACACTGAACTCTATCTGAGAAGTAGTTGGTGAACCAGGCGAGGCAGTCATTTGAGAAACCAAGGCTATTTAGTCTGCCAATAAGAATGCGGTGGTTGACAGAGTCGAAAGCCTTGGCCAGGTCGATGAAGACGGCTGCACAGTACTGTCTATTATCAATCGCGGTTATAATATCGTTTAGGACCTTGAGCGTGGCTGAAGTGCACCCATGACCAGCTCGGAAACCGGATTGCATAGCGGAGAAGGTACGGTGGTATTCGAAATGGTCGGTGATCTGTTTGTTAACTTGGCTTTCAAATACTTTCGAAAGGCAGGGCAGGATGGATATAGGTCTGTAGCAGTTTGGATCTAGAGTGTCACCCCCTTTGAAGAGGGGGATGACCGCGGCAGCTTTCCAATCTCTGGGGATCTCAGACGTTATGAAAGAGAGGTTGAACAGACTAGTAATAGGGGTTGCGACAATTTCGGCGGCTAGTTTTAGAAAGAAAGGGTCCAGATTGTCTAGCCCAGCTGATTTGTAGGGGTCCAGATTTTGCAGCTCTTTCAAAACGTCTGCTGTCTGAATTTGTGTGAAGGAGAAGCGGGGGGGGCATGGGCAAGTTTCAGCGGAGGGTGCAGAGTTGGTGGCCGGGGTAGTGGTAGCCAGATGGAAAGCATGGCCAGCTGTAGCAAAATGCTTGTTGAAAGTCTCGATTATTGTAGATTTATCGGTGGTGATAGTGTTTCCTAGCCTCAGTGCAGTGGGCAACTGGGAGGAAGTGCTCTTATTCTCCATGGACTTTACAGTGTCCCAAAACTTTTTGGAGTTAGTGCTACAGGATGCAAATTTCTGTTTGAAAAAGTTTGCCTTTGCTTTCCTGACTGCTTGTGTATATTGGTTCCTAACTTCCCTGAAAAGTTGCATATCGCGGGGGCTATTTGATGCTAATGCAGTACGCCACAGGATGTTTTTGTGCTGGTCAAGGGCAGTCAAGTCTGAGGAGAACCAGGGGCTATATCGGTTCTTAGTTCTGTATTTTTTGAATGGGGCATGTTTATTTAAGATTGAGAGGAAATTACTTTTAAGGAACAACCAAGCATCCTCTACTGACGGAATGAGATCTATATCCATCCAGGATACCTGGGCCAGGTCAATTAGGAAGGCCTGCTCGCTAAAGTGTTTTAGGGAGCGTTTGACAGTGATGAGGGGTGGTCGTTTGACCGCGGACCCGTTACGGACGCAGGCAATAAGGCAGTGATCGCTGAGATCCTGGTTGAAGACAGCTGAGGTGTATTTAGAGGGTATGTTAGTCAGGATGATATCTATGAGGGTACCCATGTTTACGGATTTAGGGTTGTACCTGGTAGGTTCGTTGATAATTTGCGTGAGGTTGAGGGCATCTAGTTTGGATTGTAGGATGGCCGGGGTATTAAGCATATCCCAATTTAGGTCACCAAGCAGTACGAACTCTGAGGATAAATGTGGGGCAATCAATTCACATATGGTGTCCAGGGCACATCTGGGGGCTGAGGGGGGATTTGATGACTGGGACGGAGGTTCACCTTCCAGCAGGACAATGACCATAAGCATACTGCTAAAGCAACACTTGAGTGGTTTAAGGGGAAACATTTAAATGTCTTGGAATGGCCTTGTCAAAGCCCAGACCTCAATCCAATTGAGAATCTGTGGTATGACTTAAAGATTGCTGTACACCAGCAGAACCCATCCAACTTGAAGGAGCTGGAGCAGTTTTGCTTAGAAGAATTGGCAAAAATCCCAGTGGCTAGATGTGCCAAGCTTATAGAGACATACCCCAAGAGACTTGCAGCTGTAATTGCTGCAAAAGGTGGCTCTACAAAGTATTGACTTTGGGGGGGTGAATAGTTATGCACGCTCAAGTTTTCTGTTGTTTTGTCTTATTTCTTGTTTCCTTCACAAAAAAAAGTATTTTGCATCTTCAAAGTGGTAGGCATGTTGTGTAAATCAAATGATACAAACCCCCAAATAATCCATTTTAATTCCAGGTTGTGAGGCAACAAAATAGGAAAAATGCCAAGTGGGGGGGGGGGGGGGGGGAATACTTTCGCAAACCACTGTACATAGATTCCATGTCTATGTCCATAGGGCAGCAGCCTCTACGGTGCAGGGTTGAGTAACCGGGTAGTAGCCGGCTAGTGATGGCTATTTAACAGTCTGATGGCCTTGAGATAGAAGCTGTTTTTCAGTTTCTCGGTCCCAGCTTTTGATGCACCTGTACTGACCTCACCTTCTGGATGATAACGGGGTGAACAGGCCGTGGTTCGGGTGGTTGACGTCCTGCTCGTATTTTCCCATAAACAATGGCTCGACTTACTTTTGATAAATAAAGTTTAGAAACGTTTGTGAAGGTTTTGGCATGGTGCGGCTGTTATTAAGCTTTAGCTACTGCAGGTGATATGAAGGCCGTACACCCCGGCAGTCAACCATTATTTTAAGACATGAAGGTCAGTCAATACGAAAAATGTCATGAACTTTGAAAGTGTCTTCAAGTGCAGTCGCAAAAACCATCAAGCACTATGATAAAACTGGCTCTCATGAGGACCGCAACAGGAATGGAATACCCAGAGTTACCTCAGTTGCAGAGGATAAGTTCATTAGAGTTACCAGCCTCAGAAATTGCAGCCCAAATAAATGCTTCACAGAGTTCAAGTAACAGACACATCTCAACATCAACTGTTCAGAGGAGACTGTGTGAATCAGGCCTTCATGGTCGAATTGCTGCAAAGAAACCACTACTAAAGGACACCAATAAGAAGAAGTGACTTGCTTGGGCCAAGAAACACGAGCAATGGACATTAGACCGGTGGAAATTTGTCCTTTGGTCTGGAGTCCAAATTGGAGATTTTTGGTTCCAACCTCCATGTCTTTGTGAGACGTGGTGTGGGTGAACGGATCATCTCCGCATGTGTATTTCCCATCGTAAAGCATGGAGGAGGAGGTATTATGGTGTGGAGGTGCTTTTCTGGTGACACTGTCTGTGATTTATTTAGAATTCAAGGCACACTTAACCAGCATGTCTACCACAGCATTCTGCAGCGATACGCCATCCCATCTGGTTTGGGCTTAGTGGGACTATCATTTGTTTTTCAACAGGTCAATGACCCAACATACCTCCAGGCTGTTTAAGGGCTATTTGACCAAGAAGGAGAGTGATGGAGTGCTGCATCAGATGACCTGGCCTCCACAATCCCCTGACCTCAACCAAATTGAGATGGTTTGGGATGAGTCGGACCACAGAGTGAAGGAAAAGCAGCCAACAAGTGCTCAGCATATGTGGGAACTCCTTCAAGACTGTTGGAAAAGCCTTCCAGGTGAAGCTGGTTGAGAGAATGCCAAGAGTGTGCAAAGCTGTCATCAAGGAAAAGGGTGGCTATTTGAAGAATCTCAAATATGAAATATATTTTTATTTGTTTAACACTTTTTTGGTTACTACATGATTCCATATGTGTTATTTCATAGTTTTGATGTCTTCACTATTAATCTAAAATGTAGAAAATAGTATAAATGAAGAAAAACCCTTGACTGAGTAGATGTGAACCAAACTTTTGACTGGTACTGTATATGATCAAAGAACCCTACAAAACAACCTGGTCTCAGAGCATTTCATATTATTCTGTATGACCAGTTAGGTTTCGTATGGTATGTATTCATTTGTGGATGTCCATCACCCATTTCTCACAATATGTTAAGAATTTGGTAGTGGCTAATGTTAGCTAGGCTAGGGCTTAGGGTTAAGGTTAGCTAAAATGGTTAATGTTAGTGTTAGGGGAAGGGTTAGCTAAAAGGGTTAGGGTTAGGGGAAGGGTTAGCTAACATGCTAAGTGGTTGCAAAGTAGCTAAAAAGTAGTAAGTAGTTGAAAAATTGCTAATTAGCTAAAATGCTAAAGTGGTCTGTGATGAGATTTGAACTTGCAACCTTTGGGTTGCTTGAAGTTTGTGTTATATGCTTACCCATCCACCTCAACCAACCACCCTACTTTCGGTTTTGCCTTAAGTAACTATCTGTCTCATGGTATCACACCAAACGGAACATATCATACTCATTTGAGTGTCCCGGAATTACATTTACTATGTTACGTCTTGTCTATGAGACCAGGATGTACAAAAGGATTCTATATAGAACCTCAAGGAGTGACATTTACGAAGCTAGCAATAAAATAACAATAAAACCTGTTTTGGTTCTATCCAGAACCTTTTTTTGTAAGTAGGCACTTTGTTGATTTTTTTGGGGAACAAAAAAATGCCCGGAATGTATAAGGACGTTATTAACTGCTTTTAAAATAACAGTTATGTTCCGGAACAGTATAGATCACTTATTCCCGGTTATGATTTTGTTCCTCAAAATGTTTTGTTATTTCCGGTTTTCTGTTCTGTTCCCTGAACCGGTTCCAACCCCTGCTTTAAATCACAGCAAGACAAGCATCATGTTGATGGAATTGACTGGTTAATTAACTACATGGAGTTGGCACTCATCAGTCAGCTAGACAAGAGATACCATCAGACAGAAAATATAGACATATCCATTTGTCTGTCTGATTGAACACAAAGTTACACAGTTATCAGTAGGCTACTGAAAGTAGCCTGACTCCCTATCTGACTCCCTATCTGACTCCCTATCTGACTCCCTATCTGACTCCCTATCTGACTCCCTATCTGACTGCCTATCTGACTCCCTATCTGACTGCCTATCTGACTCCCTATCTGACTGCCTATCTGACTCCCTATCTGACTGCCTATCTGACTCCCTATCTGACTCCCTATCTGACTCCCTATCTGACTCCCTATCTGACTCCCTATCTGACTGCCTATCTGACTCCCTATCTGACTCCCTATCTGACTGCCTATCTGACTCCCTATCTGACTCCCTGTCTGACTCCCTATCTGACTGCCTATCTGACTGCCTATCTGACTCCCTATCTGACTCCCTATCTGACTGCCTATCTGACTCCCTATCTGACTCCCTATCTGACTCCCTATCTGACTGCCTATCTGACTCCCTATCTGACTCCCTATCTGACTCCCTATCTGACTGCCTATCTGACTGCCTATCTGACTCCCTATCTGACTCCCTATCTGACTGCCTATCTGACTGCCTATCTGACTCCCTATCTGACTCCCTATCTGACTCCCTATCTGACTCCCTATCTGACTCCCTGACTCCCTATCTGACTCCCTATCTGACTATCTGACTGCCTATCTGACTATCTGACTGCCTATCTGACTCCCTATCTGACTGCCTATCTGACTCCCTATCTGACTCCCTATCTGACTCCCTATCTGACTCCCTATCTGACTCCCTATCTGACTGCCTATCTGACTCCCTATCTGACTCCCTATCTGACTGCCTATCTGACTCCCTATCTGACTCCCTATCTGACTCCCTATCTGACTCCCTATCTGACTGACTTGGTCAATGGTGAGGATAGGAGACTATCCACACCACGGTTTTCACTCCAGCTTTCTCATTTTCTAACTGACCAAATGTCACCTCCCACTGGGCAGAAACTGGTTGAAACATTGTTTCCAAGTTATTTTAAATTAACAAATTCAATGTGATGATGTTGAATCAAAGTGGAAAACTGATTGGATTTGAAAAAATTCATCAACATAAACTACATTTATCTTATTTTTCCCCCCGACTTTGAACCTAAATCCAATGAAATGGTGAAATGTTTTGTTGTTTTCAGGTTGACAACTCAACCAAATGTGAACCAAAACTAGAGGTTAAAATGACATCTGTGCCCAGTGGGCTCTGTGTTGAAAGCAACGAGTGTCCATACATGTTTTAGTTGCTAAAATGTTGTAAATGACTCCTCCTTTTAACCAAACTAAATATAGCAGTAGCCGTTAAACCGTATAATCGCAGCTGTGCCTCACTTAATCTCCCTGCGCGCAACAACTGGTGGGGAAAAGACAGCCGGCCGCCTGGCAGAGAGGGTCGTGACACCCACAGTATCAAACACAGTCAATTAGCTTTACTTGTTGTCATACACACACACTCAGACACAAAACACACACACACACTTCACAACACACTTTTAGAGACAACATACCGTTAATGGACGGAGTATGTCGCCTCATTCCAAACTTCCTCTCCGGGGGGCCTGAAACTTTCCCGGTCCCGTTGTCTGCAGCACCGGCAGAGGCCTGAAACTTTCCCGGTCCCGTTGTCTGCAGCACCGGCAGAGGCCTGAAACTTTCCCGGTCCCGTTGTCTGCAGCACCGGCAGAGGCCTGAAACTTTCCCGGTCCCGTTGTCTGCAGCACCGGCAGAGGCCTGAAACTTTCCCGGTCCCGTTGTCTGCAGCACCGGCAGAGGCCTGAAACTTTCCCGGTCCCGTTGTCTGCAGCACCGGCAGAGGCCTGGTGAGAGAGTGTGTCCGGTCTGTATCCCCCCTGGGCTTAGCACGCGGACAGAAGGCTCAATGGCAGCGGCCCGGGCAATCAACCGGGAGAGAGATGTGAGGGTGACATAATGACAACAACGTGATTACAATTCATTTGGCCAATTCCTTAGTTGGACGAAGAACCAATTCCTTTCACCATCCGTCCATTCTCCCTCTGTGGGGCAGCTTTCTATGATGTCCTAATGGTCTACTTAGTGAGTAGCCTCCCCATTCCCCGCTGTCCTCCTCCCCTCCTCCTCTTCATCCATCTCCTCATCCTTGTTTGTAAACAACACTAATAGGGTTTTATGATGTCATCACACAGGACAATAGTGATACTTTTACAGTTTTGTTATAACGGCAGGATTACAGCAGTGGTCTACACCTAGCCACACACAATGGCTTGTTTAAATTGTTGTAAATATTAGTAATTTGTAATACTGTTGTTGTTTTTAATTGCAGTGTAAAGTCGTTCTGCTCTTAAAGAATCAGACTTTATCGGGTTTTCATCCCCAAACCATTTAGTAAAGTCGTCTGCAGCCGGAGCCACTAATTCTAATTATCAAAAACAAATGCACTAGACTTTTCTTACTAGCACTGACTTTGCTGATGAATACTTTAATGAGTGAAAATGTTTTTGCTACGATTGTGGTTTGTGGTTGTCTCACCTAGCTATTTGAAGATGAACGTGCTAACTGTAAATCGCTCTGGATTAGAGCGTCTGCTAAATGACTCAAATGTAAAATATACTAGATGTGCAACGATGTGTTATGCTGGTGGTCGTAACTCATCGTGAGGTCAGTATGAATGTGAAGGTACTGACATTGAATGGACAGGGACCGTCTGTTCTGTTGTAGAGGACTGTGGGGTAAATTGAGCAATTATTTACATTCAGTATCACTCCGTCAAGGGGAATAAAGTATTCTTTCTAACAAATGTATCTACATATACACTATATTACCAACAGTATGTGGACACCTGCTCGTCGAACATCTCATTCCAAAATCATGGGCATTAATATGGAGTTGGTCCCCCCTTTGCTGCTATAACAGCCTCCACTCTTCTGGGAAGGCTTTTCACTAGATGTTGGAACATTGCTGCTGGGACTTGCTTCCATTCAGCCACAAGAGCGTTAGTGAGGTTGGGCATTGATGTTGGGCAATTAGGCCTGGCTCGCAGTCGGCATTCCAATTCATCCCAAAGGTGTCCTATGGGGTTGAGGATAGGGCTCAGTGCAGGCCAGTCAAGTTCTTCCACACCGATCTAGACAATCCCTTTCTTTATGGACCTCACTTTGTGCACGTGGGCAATGTCATGCTGAAATATTTCCCTTCACTGGAACTAAGGGTCTAGCCCGACCATGAAAAACAGCCCCAGACCATTACTCCTCCTCCACCAAACTTTACAGTTGGCACTGTGCATTGGGGCAGGTAGCGTTCTACTGGCATCCGCCGAACCCAGATTCGTCTGTCGGACTGCCAGATGGAGAAGCATGATTCATCACTCCAGAGAACGTGTTTCCACTGCTCCAGAGTCCAATGGCGGCGAGCTTTACACCACTCCAGCCAATGCTTGGCATTGTTCATGGTGATCTTAGGCTTGTGTGCGGCTGTTCGGCCATGGAAACCCATTTCATGAAGCTCCCAACGAACAGTTATTGTGCTGACGTTGCTTCCAGAGGCAGTTTGGAACTCGTAGTGAGTGTTGCAACCGAGGACAGACCATTTTTCAGCACTTGGCGGTCACGTTCTGTGAGCTTGTGTGGCCTACCACTTCGCGGCTGAGCCGTTGTTGCTCCTAGACGTTTCCACTTCACAATAACAGCACTTACAGTTGACCGGGGCAGCTATAGCAGGGCAGAAATTTGACGAACTGACTTGTTTGAAAGGTGGCATCCTATGGCGGTGCCACGTTGAAAGTCAGAGCTCTTCAGTAAGGCCATTCTACTGCCAATGTTTGTCTATGGAGATCGCATGGCTGTGTGCTCGATTTTATACACCTGTCAGCAACAGGTGTGGCTGAAATAGCCGAATCCACAAATTTGAAGGGGTGTCCACATAATAATAATAATATGCCATTTAGCAGACGCTTTTATCCAAAGCGACTTACAGTCATGTGTGCATACATTTTTATGTATGGGTGGTCCCGGGGATCGAACCCACTACCCTGGCGTTACAAGCGCCATGCTCTACCAATTGAGCTACAGAGGACCACAAACTTTGTATATATAGTGTATTTCAGGATGTTGTGTATCCCTGGAAATATCAGAATTCATGTAAACATTACAGTTTTGAAAACATAGCTTGTCCTAAAAAAAGTGGTCTCTTGGCACAATTTCCCCCAGGTATGGGGTTGAGCGGCGAAGTTACCCTTTAATACAAGTGTGCAGGCACCTAGCAGTGTTGTTTGGTTAGCAGTTTGCAAAACAAATGGCCACTGGATTGATGCAAATAATCATGTTGTCATTCTGCCATGTAGACATAAGAGAGGCCTACTTTGTAGCTAGTTAACATTTCATTGAGGAGGTTTTTGGGAAAGCCATTCCATCTACCAGAAGACAGTTAGGCCTAGCATTAGCATCGCTTCATTGTTCCTGTTCCTTAATTGTTTGAAACCTGGACGTTCATATTATGAGGCATGTCTTCACCATAGAAACAAATCCCACCATAGAAACGTGGAGGCAATTATTTTACAAAGACTTCCTCATTTGCGTTCTCCTGTTCTATTGGTTTTTTTTTTCTCAACTTTCTTTCATTGTCTAGCATCCAAATGCATTATCCCAGTCATATTAAATGCATTATCCCAGTCATATTAAATGCATTATCCCAGTCATATTAAATGCATTATCCCAGTCATATTAAATGCATTATCCCAGTCATATTAAATGCATTATCCCAGTCATATTAAATGCATTATCCCAGTCATATTAAATGCATTATCCCAGTCATATTAAATGCATTATCCCAGTCATATTAACAACTCCACGATAGTTGTTGCATCTTTAATTCTCCCATCTCTAAATTTCTAAAGGATATTTCCATCTCTGTCCGCTCACATGTACGGTCCGTTTTTTAGAACGGTGTTTTCCCACAAATAGCCTTTTGGAACATTTGCGCGCAGGCCTATCGCCTAAAATATGAAGAAATAATTTATCAATTATTTTATCAACATTCATCAACATTTTAAGCGAAACATTCTGATCTGTTCCATCAGCCTTATTCATTGATATGGTGTATACCTCCACTACGATACTGGATCTACTGCCCCCCTCTGGACACATCTGGAACTACACTACTGGATCTACTGCCCCCCTCTGGACACATCTGGAACTACACTACTGGATCTACTGCCCCCCTCTGGACACATCTGGAACTACACTACTGGATCTACTGCCCCCCTCTGGACACATCTGGAACTACACTACTGGATCTACTGCCCCCCTCTGGACACATCTGGAACTACACTACTGGATCTACTGCCCCCCTCTGGACACATCTGGAACTACACTACTGGATCTACTGCCCCCCTCTGGACACATCTGGAACTACACTACTGGATCTACTGCCCCCCTCTGGACACATCTGGAACTACACTACTGGATCTACTGCCCCCCTCTGGACACATCTGGAACTACACTACTTTGATACCTCCACTACACTACTTTGATACCTCCACTACACTACTTTGATACCTCCACCACACTACTTTGATACCTCCACTACACTACTTTGATACCTCCACTACACTACTTTGATACCTCCACTACACTACTTTGATACCTCCACTACACTACTTTGATACCTCCACTACACTACTTTGATACCTCCACTACACTACTTTGATACCTCTACTACACTACTTTGATACCTCCACTACACTACTTTGATACCTCCACTACACTACTTTGATACCTCCACTACACTACTTTGATACCTCTACTACACTACTTTGATACCTCCACTACACTACTTTGATACCTCTACTACACTACTTTGATACCTCTACTACACTACTTTGATACCTCCACTACACTACTTTGATACCTCCACTACACTACTTTGATACCTCCACTACACTACTTTGATACCTCCACTACACTACTTTGATACCTCCACTACACTACTTTGATACCTCTACTACACTACTTTGATACCTCCACTACACTACTTTGATACCTCCACTACACTACTTTGATACCTCCACTACACTACTTTGATACCTCCACTACACTACTTTGATACCTCCACTACACTACTTTGATACCTCTACTACACTACTTTGATACCTCCACTACACTACTTTGATACCTCTACTACACTACTTTGATACCTCTACTACACTACTTTGATACCTCTACTACACTACTTTGATACCTCTACTACACTACTTTGATACCTCCACTACACTACTTTGATACCTCTACTACACTACTTTGATACCTCTACTACACTACTTTGATACCTCTACTACACTACTTTGATACCTCTACTACACTACTTTGATACCTCCACTACACTACTTTGATACCTCTACTACACTACTTTGATACCTCTACTACACTACTTTGATACCTCCACTACACTACTTTGATACCTCCACTACACTACTTTGATACCTCCACTACACTACTTTGATACCTCCACTACACTACTTTGATACCTCCACTACACTACTTTGATACCTCCACTACACTACTTTGATACCTCCACTACACTACTTTGATACCTCCACTACACTACTTTGATACCTCCACTACACTACTTTGATACCTCCACTACACTACTTTGATACCTCCACTACACTACTTTGATACCTCCACTACACTACTTTGATACCTCCACTACACTACTTTGATACCTCCACTACACTACTTTGATACCTCTACTACACTACTTTGATACCTCCACTACACTACTTTGATACCTCCACTACACTACTTTGATACCTCCACTACACTACTTTGATACCTCCACCACACTACTTTGATACCTCCACTACACTACTTTGATACCTCCACTACACTACTTTGATACCTCTACTACACTACTTTGATACCTCTACTACACTACTTTGATACCTCCACTACACTACTTTGATACCTCCACTACACTACTTTGATACCTCCACTACACTACTTTGATACCTCCACTACACTACTTTGATACCTCCACTACACTACTTTGATACCTCCACTATACTACTTTGATACCTCCACTACACTACTTTGATACCTCTACTACACTACTTTGATACCTCCACTACACTACTTTCATACCTCCACTACACTACTTTGATACCTCCACTACACTACTTTGATACCTCCACTACACTACTTTGATACCTCTACTACACTACTTTGATACCTCCACTACACTACTTTGATACCTCCACCACACTACTTTGATACCTCCACTACACTACTTTGATACCTCTACTACACTACTTTGATACCTCCACTACACTACTTTGATACCTCCACCACACTACTTTGATACCTCCACTACACTACTTTGATACCTCCACTACACTACTTTGATACCTCCACTACACTACTTCGATACCTCCACTACACTACTTTGATACCTCCACTACACTACTTTGATACCTCCACTACACTACTTTGATACCTCCACTACACTACTTTCATACCTCCACTACACTACTTTGATACCTCCACTACACTACTTTGATACCTCCACTACACTACTTTGATACCTCCACCACACTACTTTGATACCTCCACTACACTACTTTGATACCTCCACTACACTACTTTGATACCTCCACTACACTACTTTGATACCTCTACTACACTACTTTGATACCTCCACTACACTACTTTGATACCTCCACTACACTACTTTGATACCTCCACCACACTACTTTGATACCTCCACTACACTACTTTGATACCTCTACTACAGTACTTTGATACCTCCACTACACTACTTTGATACCTCCACTACACTACTTTGATACCTCCACTACACTACTTTGATACCTCCACCACACTACTTTGATACCTCCACTACACTACTTTGATACCTCCACCACACTACTTTGATACACATCGTGGGGATTAACAAAATGCCCACTGAAACAAATAAGTGGACATACTGTGTTTACCCTCCATTACACCACTGGATCTACTGCCCCCCTCTGGACTCATCTGGAACTACACCATTGGATGGGTAATAGGCTGTACAGGGGATCTACTGCCCCCCTCTGGACACATCTGGAACTACACCACTGGATGGGTAATAGGCTGTACAGGGGATCTACTGCCCCCCTCTGGACACATCTGGAACTACACCACTGGATGGGTAATAGGCTGTACAGGGGATCTACTGCCCCCCTCTGGACACATCTGGAACTACACCACTGGATGGGTAATAGGCTGTACAGGGGATCTACTGCCCCCCTCTGGACACATCTGGAACTACACCACTGGATGGGTAATAGGCTGTACAGTAGTTTCAGCTGGACTCTCCCAGGGGATTCTACTGCCTCCCTCTGGACACATCTGGAACTACACCACTGACACACACACACACCTTCGGAATTGGAGATCTATCCATGTCCTGAGGATGTCTGGAAATGCCTTTCAAACCGGCCACTAGGGGGCAACAGGGAGCGCTAATACCATTAAGTAGGCTTTGGTTTTGCTAGAGCACTGTGGATGGGGGTGACGGATGGCTGTAATCACACAACTCTGGATTGGAAGGTTGTGTGTTCAATCCCAGTGGTAGTCTGTTTTTTATTATTATTTATTTTTTAACCCTATCCCAAACCTTAACCATTCGGAAGTAATCAAATCAAATCAAATCAAATCAAATTTTATTGGTCACATGCGCCGAATACAACAGGTGCAGACATTACAGTGAAATGCTTACTTACAGCCCTTAACCAACAGTGCATTTATTTAAAAAAAATAAAATAAAAAATTAAACAACAACAAAAAAAAGTTTTGAGAAAAAAAGAGCAGAAGTTAAATAAAGTGACAGTAGGGAGGCTATATATACAGGGGGGTACCGTTGCAGAGTCAATGTGCGGGGGCACCGGCTAGTTGAGGTAGTTGAGGTAATATGTACATGTGGGTAGAGTTAAAGTGACTATGCATAAATAATTAACAGAGTAACAGCAGCGTAAAAAGGATGGGGTGGGGGGGCAGTGCAAATAGTCCAGGTAGCCATGATTAGCTGTTCAGGAGTCTTATGGCTTGGGGGTAGAAGCTGTTGAGAAGTCTTTTGGACCTAGACTTGGCACTCCGGTACCACTTGCCGTGCGGTAGCAGAGAGAACAGTCTATGACTAGGGTGGCTGGAGTCTTTGACAATTTTGAGGGCCTTCCTCTGACACCGCCTGGTATAGAGGTCCTGGATGGCAGGAAGCTTTGCCCCAGTGATGTACTGGGCCGTACGCACTACCCTCTGTAGTGCCTTGCGGTCGGAGGCCAAGCAGTTGCCATGCCAGGTGGTGATGCAACCAGTCAGGATGCTCTCGATGGTGCAGCTGTAGAATTTTTTGAGGATCTGAGGACCCATGCCAAATCTTTTCAGTCTCCTGAGGGGGAATAGGCTTTGTCGTGCCCTCTTCACGACTGTCTTGGTGTGTTTGGACCATGATAGTTTGTTGGTGATGTTGACACCAAGGAACTTGAAGCTCTCAACCTGTTCCACTACAGCCCCGTCGATGAGAATGGGGGCGTGCTCAGTCCTCTTTTTTTTCCTGTAGTTCACAATCATCTCCTTTGTCTTGGTCACGTTGAGGGAGAGGTTGTTGTCCTGGCACCACACGGCCAGATCTCTGACCTCCTCCCTATAGGCTGTCTCATCGTTGTCGGTGATCAGGCCTACCACTGTTGTGTCGTCTGCAAACTTAATGATGGTGTTGGAGTCGTGCCTGGCCATGCAGTCATGGGTGAACAGAGAGTACAGGAGGAGACTGAGCACGCACCCCTGAGGGGCCCCCGTGTTGAGGATCAGTGTGGCAGATGTGTTGTTACCTACCCTTACCACCTGGGGGTGGCCCGTCAGGAAGTCCAGGATCCAGTTGCAGAGGGAGGTGTTTAGTCCCAGGATCCTTAGCTTAGTGATGAGCTTAGAGGGCACTATGGTGTTGAATACTGAGCTGTAGTCAATGAATAGCATTCTCACGTAGGTGTTCCTCTTGTCCAGGTGGGAAAGGGCAGTGTGGACTGCAATAGAGATTGCATCATCTGTGGATCTGTTGGGGCGGTATGCAAATTGGAGTGGGTCTAGGGTTTCTGGGATAATGCTGTTGATGTGAGCCATGACCAGCCTTTCAAAGCACTTCATGGCTACAGACGTCAGTGCTATGGGTCGGTAGTCATTTAGGCAGGTTATCTTAGAGTCCTTGGGCACGGGGACTATGGTGGTCTGCTTGAAACATGTTGGTATTACAGACTCAGTCAGGGACATGTTGAAAATGTCAGTGAAGACACTTGCCAGTTGGTCAGCACATGCTCGGAGTACACGTCCTGGTAATCCGTCTGGCCCTGCGGCCTTGTGAATGTTGACCTGCTTAAAAGTCTTACTCACATCGGCTACGGAGAGCGTGATCACATAGTCATCCGGAACAGCTGGTGCTCTCATGCATGCTTCAGTGTTGCTTGCCTCGAAGCGAGCATAGAAGTGGTTTAGCTCGTCTGGTAGGCTTGTGTCACTGGGCAGCTCGCGGCTGTGCTTCCCTTTGTAGTCTGTAATAGTTTTCAAGCCCTGCCACATCCGACGAGCGTCAGAGACAGTGTAGTACGATTCAATCTTAGTCCTGTATTGACTCTTTGCCTGTTTGATGGTTCGTCGGAGGTCATAGCGGGATTTCTTATAAGCGTCCGGGTTAGAGTCCCGTTCCTTGAAAGCGCCAGCTCTACCCTTTAGCTCAGTGCGGATGTTTCCTGTAATCCATGGCTTCTGGTTGGGGTATGTACGTACGGTCACTGTGGGGACGACATCATCGATGCACTTATTGATGAAGTCAGTGACTGATGTGGTGTACTCCTCAATGCTGTCTGAAGAATCCCGGAACATGTTCCAGTCTGTGCTAGCAAAACAGTCCTGTAGCTTAGCATCTGCGTCATCTGACCACTTTTTTATTAACCTAGTCACTGGTGCTTCCTGCTTTAGTTTTTGCTTATAAGCAGGAATCAGGAGGATAGAGTTATGGTCAGATTTGCCAAATGGAGGGCGAGGGAGAGCTTTGTATGCGTCTCTGTGTGTGGAGTAAAGGTGGTCTAGAGTTTTTTTTCCCTCTGGTTGCACATTTAACATGCTGGTAGAAATTAGGTAGAACGGATTTAAGTTTCCCTGCATTAAAGTCCCCGGCCACTAGGAGCGCTGCATCTGGATGAGCGTTTTCCTGTTGATTAATGGCCTTGTACAACTCATTCAGTGCAATCTTAATGTCAGCATTGGTTTGTGGTGGTAAATAGACAGCTATGAAAAATATAGATGAAAACTCTCTTGGTAAATAGTGTGGTCTACAGCTTATCATAAGATACTCTACCTCAGGCGAGCAAAACCTCGAGACTTCCTTAGTGTTTGATTTTGTGCACCAGCTGTTGTTTACAAATATACACAGACCGCCACCCCTTGTCTTACCGGAGTCAGCCGTTCTGTCCTGCCGATGTAGCATATAGCCTGCTAGCTGAATGTTATCATTGTCGTCGTTCAGCCACGACTCGGTGAAACATAAGATATTACAGTTTTTAATGTCCCGTTGGTAGGATAACCGTAATCTTAAGTCATCCAATTTATTTTCAAATGATTGAAGATTGGCTAATAGGATTGATGGAAGAGGCAGTTTACTCGCTCGCCGTCGGATCCTTACAAGGCACCCCGATCTACGTCCACGATATCTCCGTCTCTTCCTCACGCGAATGACGGGAATTTGGGCCTTGTCGGGTGTCTGTATGATATCCTTTGCGGCCGCCTCGTTGAAGAAAAAATCTTCGTCCAATACGAGGTGAGTAATCGCTGTCCTGATATCCAGAAGCTCTTTTTGGTTATAAGAGACGATGGCAGAAACATTATGTACAAAATAAATTACAAATAACGCGGAAAAACACACATAATAGTACAATTGGTTAGAGGGCTGTAAAACGGCAGCCATCTTCTCCGGCGCTGTTGAATTTGCAAGTAATGCATAAACTTAAATGTTTTATACTGAACAAAAATATAAATGCAACATGCAACAATTTCAAAGATTTTACTGAGTTACAGTACATAAAAGGAAATCATTCAACTGAAATAAATTCATAAGACCATAATCTATGAATTTGACATGACTGGGAATACAGATATGCATCTGTTGGTCACAGATACCTTAAAAAAAGGGTAGGGGTGTGGATCAGAAAACCAGTCAGTATCTGGTGTGACCACTATTTGCCTCATTCAGCGCGACACATCTCCTTTGCATAGAGTTGATCAGGATGTTGATTGTGGCCTGTGGAATGTTGTCCCACTCCTCTTCAATGGCTGTGAGAAGTTGCTGGATATTGGCGGGAAATGGAACACGCTGTCCTACACGTCGATCCAGAGCATCACAAACATGCTCAATGGGTGACATGTCTGGTGAGTATGCAGGCCATGGAAGAACTGGGACATTTTCAGCTTCCAAGAATTGTGTACAGAACCTTGCGACATGGTGCCGTGCATTATAATGCTGAAACATGAGGTGATGGCGGCGGATGAATGGCACGACAATGGGCCTCAGGATCTCATCACGGTATCTCTGTGCATGCAAATTGACCCCAACGCCACCATGGGGCATTCTGTTCACAACGATGACATCAGCAAACCTCTTTCCCACACAACGCCATACACACGGTTTGCCTGCTGCCTATTAAAATCACTGGCCACTTTAAGAAATGGAACACTAGTCACTTTAATAATGTTTACATATCTTGCACCACATTTACATTTACGTCATTTAGCAGACGCTCTTATCCAGAACGACTTACAAATTGGTGCATTCAACTAATCTTTAGAAGAGGCTTCCTTCTGGGACGACAGCCATGCAGACCGATTTGATACAGTGTGCGGCGTATGGTCTGAGCACTGACCCCCCACCCCTTCAACCTCTGCAGCAATGCTGCCAGCACTCATACGTCTATTTCCCAAAGACAACCTCTGGATATGACGCTGAGCACGTGCACTCAACTTCTTTGGTCGACCATGGCGAGGCCTGTTCTGAGTGGAACCTGTCCTGTTAAACCGCTGTATGGTCTTGGCCACTGTGCTGCAGCTCAGTTTCAGGGTCTTGGCAATCTTCTTATACAGTGAGGGGAAAAAAGTATTTGATCCCCTGCTGATTTTGTACGTTTGCCCACTGACAAAGACATGATCAGTCTATAATTTTAATGGTAGGTTTATTTGAACAGTGAGAGACAGAATAACAACAAAAAAATCCAGAAAAACGCATGTCAAAAATGTTATAAATTGATTTGCATTTTAATGAGGGAAATAAGTATTTGACCCCTCTGCAAAACATGACTTAGTACTTGGTGGCAAAACCCTTGTTGGCAATCACAGAGGTCAGACGTTTCTTGTAGTTTGCCACTAGGTTTGCACACATCTCAGGAGGGATTTTGTCCCACTCCTCTTTGCAGATCTTCTCCAAGTCATTAAGGTTTCGAGCCTGACGTTTGGCAACTCAAACCTTCAGCTCCCTCCACAGATTTTCTATGGGATTAAGGTCTGGAGACTGGCTAGGCCACTCCAGGACCTTAATGTGCTTCTTCTTGAGCCACTCCTTTGTTGCCTTGGCCGTGTGTTTTGGGTCATTATCATGCTGGAATACCCATCCACGACCCATTTTCAATGCCCTGGCTGAGGGAAGGAGGTTCTTAACCAAGATTTGATGGTACATGGCCCCGTCCATCGTCCCTTTGATGCGGTGAAGTTGTCCTGTCCCCTTAGCAGAAAAACACCCCCAAAGCATAATGTTTCCACCTCCATGTTTGACGGTGGGGATGGTGTTCTTGGGGTCATAGGCAGTATTCATCCTCCTCCAAACACGACGAGTTGAGTTGATGCCAAAGAGCTCGACTTTGGTCTCATCTGACCACAACACTTTCACCCAGTTCTCCTCTGAATCATTCAGATGTTCATTGGCAAACTTCAGACGGGCCTGTATATGTGCTTTCTTGAGCAGGGGGACCTTGTGGGCGCTGCAGGATTTCAGTCCTTCACAGCGTAGTGTGTTACCAATTGTTTTCTTGGTGACTATGGTCCCAGCTGCCTTGAGATCATTAACTAGATCCTCTCGTGTAGTTCTGGGCTGATTCCTCACCGTTCTCATGATCATTGCAACTCCACAAGGTGAGATCTTGCATGGAGCCCCAGGCCGAATAATCGCACCAACTGTTGTCACCTTCTCACCAAGCTGCTTGGCGATGGTCTTGTAGCCCATTCCAGCCTTGTGTAGGTCTACAATCTTGTCCCTGACATCCTTGGAGAGCTCTTTGGTCTTGGCCATGGTGGAGAGTTTGGAATCTGATTGATTGCTTCTGTAGACAGGTGTATTTTATACAGGTAACAAGCTGAGATTAGGAGCACTCCCTTTAAGAGTGTGTTCCTAATCTCAGCTCGTTACCTGTATAAAAGACACCTGGGAGCCAGAAATCTTTCTGATTGAGATGGGGTCAAATACTTATTTCCCTCATTAAAATGCAAATCAATTTATAACATTTTTGACATGCGTTTTTCTGGATTTTTTTGTTGTTATTCTGTCTCTCACTGTTCAAATAAACCTACCATTAAAATTATAGACTGATCATGTCTTTGTCAGTGGGCAAACGTACAAAATCAGCAGGGGATCAAATACTTTTTTCCCTCACTGTAGCCCAGGCTATCTTTATGTTGAGCAACAATTCTTTTTTTCAGATCCTCAGAGAGTTCTTTGCCATGAGGTGCCATGTTGAGCTTCCAGTGACCAATATGAGGGAGTGTGAGTGTGATGACACCAAATTTAACACACCTGCTCCCCATTCACACCTGAGACCTTGTAACATTAACGAGTCACATGACACCGGGGAGGGAAAATGGCTAATTGGGCCCAATTTGGACATTTTCACTTAGGGGTGTACTCACTTTTGTTGTCAGCGGTTTAGACATTAATGGCTGTGTGTTGAGTTATTTTGAGGGGACAGCAAATGTACACTGTTATACAAGCTGTACACTCACTACTTTACATTGTAGCAAAGTGTCATTTCTTCAGTGTTGTCACATGAAAAGATATACTCAAATATTTACAAAAATGTGAGGGGTGTACTCACTTTTGTGAGATACTGTATATACTGCATTCTATTCTATAATATTCTACTGCATCTTAGTCCATGCTGCTCTGTCATTGCTTGTCCATATATGTATATATTCTTAAATCCCATTCCTTACTAGTTTTGTGTGTATTGGGTATATGTTGTGAAATTGTTAGATATTACTTGTTAGATATTACTGCAGTCAGCATGCCAATCGCACGTTCCCTTGAAATTTGAGAGATCTGTTGCATTGTGTTGTGTGACAAAACTGCACATTTTAGAGTGGCCTTTTATTGTCCCCAGCACAAGGTGCACCTGTGTAATGATCCTGCTGTTTAATCAGCTTCTTGATATGCCACACCTGTCTGTCAGGTGGATGGATTATCTTGGCAAAGGAGAAATGGTCACTAACGGGGATGTAAACAAATTTGTGCACAAAAGTTGAGAGAAATAAGCTTTTTGTGCGTATGGACAATTTCTGGGATCTGTTCTTTCAGCTCATGAAACGTGGGATCAACACTTTACGTGTTGCGTTCATATTTTGGTCAGTGTAGTTTGTAGCAACTTCGAAATTTGACATTTGGAGAAACTGGAGAAGCTGAAGGATGAAGCAAAACAGGAGCACAACAGGAGCACAACAGGAGCACAACAGGAGCACAACAGGAGCACAACAGGAGCACAACAGGAGCACAAGCAAAACAGGAGCACAACAGGAGCACAACAGGAGCAAAACAGGAGCACAACAGGAGCACAACAGGAGCAAAACAGGAGCACAACAGGAGCACAACAGGAGCACAACAGGAGCACAACAGGGTGTCAACAACACTTAAAAGTGTGACGTTTGAAGCAACTTCGAAATTTGACAAATGTGGATAAACGTCAGAATCTGGAGTCAAATTGGTAAAACTGTGAGATCCTGTTACACACACCTGTATTCTTCACCCAGGGGTGTGTCTGGGAAGGAGCTGATTTGATTGGAGGGTTGATCAAGGGGAGCTGGGTTTCCTATAGCTGACTCAGAAATATATTAATACCTGCTTCCCTCTCCCTCTCTCTCTCTCTCTCTCTCTCTCTCTCTCTCTCTCTCTCTCTCTCTCTCTCTCTCTCTCTCTCTCTCTCTCCCTCTCTCTCTCTCTCTCTCTCTCTCTCTCTGTCTCTGTCTCTGTCTCTGTCTCTCTCTCTCTCTCTCTCTCTCTCCTCTCTCTCTCTCTCTCTCTCTCCTCTGGCTCTCTCTCTCTGGCTCTCTCTCTCTCTCTCTCTCTCTCTCTCTCTCTCTCTCTCTCTCTCTCTCTCTCTCTCTCTCTCTCTCTCTCTCTCTCTGTCTCTGTCTCTGTCTCTGTCTCTCTCTCTCTCTCTCTCTCTCTGGCTCTCTCTCTCTCTCTCTCTCTCTCTCTTTCTCTCTCTCTCTCTCTCTCTCTCTCTGGCTCTCTCTCTCTCTCTCTCTCTCAATTCAATTCAATTCAAGCTGCTTTATTGGCATGAAAAACATTGCGTCAATATTGCCAAAGCAACAATGTATACAATATACATTGTAAAAAAAATATAAAAAAATAATAACAAATAATAATAAAAATGGTAGTAAATAATGATAAATAAAAAACAACAATAAAATGGTAACAGTCAATAGTATAAATATAATAAATATACAAATCTAAATATGGAAAATGAAACTATAACTAACTTATAACTAAATAACAATATTAAGTACGTTACTATTTACTATGCAGATGTAATTATTCAGTGTCCCTCAGGCTATGGCAGGCAAATACATATTTGGCTGCAAGAGGAGCCATAGCTCCTTCGCCCATGAGTATTTTTAGTTTTTCCTCTGGGTTTAATAAGTTAAAATTTGGAACAAATCTAGTCATTTCTGTGAATAATGAATGTCTTTGTGAGGAATATTTATCACAGTAAAGGAGAAAGTGCATTTCTGTTTCTACCTCCCCTGTCGTGCAGTGACCACATATACGCTCCTCTTTGGGTAGCCATGTCTTTTTATGTCTGCCGGTTTCTATTGCCAATTGGTGGTCACTCAGCCTGTACTTGGTAAGGATCTGTCTCTGCTTCGTATCTCTGACAGAGTAGAGATAATCAGCCAATTCATATTCTCTGTTTAGGGTCAGATAGCAATTTAGTCGGCTTTGGGATTTTGTTTTGTTTTTCCAATGTTGTAAATATGAGTCCTTTGATTGGTTCATGATTTTGTTCATTAGAATTCTTTCTTTTGAAGCAGTGCTAGTGTCAGCTTGGTTGGTTAGGTCCAACACCAGCTGACTGAGAGGGCTCGTTTCTGGGCTCAGCTCTTGGGTTTGAAGTGCTTTAAATTGCAGACTTGAATTTGGACTTGAATTTAGATGTAGCCAAAATTTTAATGATCTTTTCTGTATTTTTATTACTACTGGAAAGCGGCCCAATTCTGCCCTACATGCATTAGTTGGTGTATTTCTCTGGACTTTAAGAATATTCCGACAGAATTCTGCATGTAGGGCTTCAATTGGATGTTTGTCCCATATTTTAAATTCCAGTTTATTGAGTGGCCCCCAAACCTCACTTCCGTAAAGAGCTATTGGTAGGATTACACTGTCAAATATTTTGGTCCAAATTCTAATTGGGATATTGATTTTGAATAATTTCATTTTTATTGCATACAATGCTCTGCGGGCTTTTTCTTTGAGTGCATTCACTGCCATATTAAAGTTTCCCGATGCAGATATGGTCAGACCAAGGTATGTGTAATTTTTAGTGTGTTCAATTATGGTGTTGTTCAGGGTGAATTTATATTTGTGTTTCTGACATCTGTTTTTTTTTTGGAAAATCATGATTTTAGTTTTTTTGAAATTTACTGCCAGGGCCCAATTATTGCAATATTGCTCTAGAATGTTAAGGTTCTGTTGAAGACCTTCTTTGGTTGGTGATAGAAGTACCAAGTCATCAGCATATAGCAGGTATTTTACCTCTGTGTCAAATAGTGTAAGTCCTGGGGCTGGAGAATGGTCTAACATGTCTGCTAACTCATTGATATAAATGTTGAAAAGATTTGGACTCAAACTGCAGCCTTGTCTCACACCTCGACGTTGTGAAAAGAATTCTGTTCTTTGGTTTTTGATTTTTATTGCACACTTGTTTTCTGTGTACATACATTTTATTAAGTCATACACCTTACCACCAAGCCCACTTTGGAGAATTTTGTAGAATAGCCCTTCATGCCAAATAGAATCAAATGCTTTTTTAAAGTCAATAAAGCAAGCAAATATTTTGCCCTCTTTTTTTTGGTGTACGTGTTTATTAATTAGTGTATGTAAGGTGTATATATGGTCAGTAGTGCGATGGTTAGGGAGAAAGCCAATTTGACATTTACTTATTACATTTTTCTCTTGAAGAAAGGTTTGAATTCTTGAATTCAAAATGCTACAGAAAACCTTTCCCAAGTTGCTGTTTACGCAAATTCCCCTGTAATTATTGGGGTCTGATTTGTCTCCACATTTGTGGATAGGGGAGATGAGCCCCTGGTTCCAGATATCAGGGAAGCAGCCAGAAGATAAAACTATGTTGAACAACTTAAGCACAGCATTTTGCAACTCAGGTGTGCTGTTTTTCAGCATTTCATTTCTGATGTTATCTAGACCACAAGCCTTCTTTGATTTTATAGATTTTAGCTTTTCATTTAGTTCTTGTTGGGTTATTGGGTAATCTAATGGATTTTGGTTGTTTTTAATGACCGATTCAAGGATGTTCAATTTTTCTTGAATTTCTAATTGGTTCTGTTGTAATTCTTTTTGTGGGATGTTTTTGTATAGATTATCAAAATAAGTTTTCCAAATTCCTTCATCTTGTATGGCTAATTCTTGTGGCTTTGTCATGCTTAAATTGTTCCACATGTCCCAGAACTGATTTTGGTCAATTGCACTTTCAATTTCATCAAGTGTCTTGTTGGTATAATTCAATTTCTTGCGTTTTAGTGTATGTTTATACTGTTTCAGAGTTTCAAAGTATTGATAGCGTAGATCTGGGTTGTTTTGCTGCTTATGTTTTTCATTTGAAATTTGTCTTAGGTGTTTTCTAATTGTTTTACATTCGTTATCAAACCATTTTTCAGAAACATTTTGTTTTTTGTTTCTGATGTTGCATTTCTTTGGTTTTCTCAAATTTGCTTTCGATGCTGCTTTTTGGAAAATGTTATTTATGTTTTGAGTAGCCGAATTGACACCTTCTTTATTGTTTTGGTATTGTGAGTAATTGAAAAACTGTATAGAGTTCATCATTTCATTTGAGTTCAATGTTTCAATGAATCTCTCTGCACTGTTTTGAGCCCATCTGTACGATTGGTTCATGTTGTAGAGTTTATTCGGCTGTTTTTTTGAATGAATATTGCCGGTTAATTTCTTCAGAAACACGTTGATCTGACTGTGATCTGACAATGGTGTCTGTGGTCTGACAGTGAATGCACTAATGGAGGAGGGGTCAATGTCAGTGATGGCATAATCGACTACACTTGTCCCAAGAGCTGAGCAGTAAGTAAACTGACCTAAAGAGTCCCCTCTGATTCTACCATTAAGCATGTACAGGCCTAAGGCTCGACAGAGATGCACTAACTCCTTCCCATTTTTGTTCAGTATTTGGTCAGGACTGTTTCTATTATTTATAATTGGGCTACTGTACAAGGAGGGGTGTCCCAATATGTGGTGGTTACCTCCCGCATCAGTGTAGTCAGGCTCAGAACCTGTTCTCGCATTGAAATCTCCACAAAGAAGCACTTTACCCTCTGCCTGAAATTGAATGATTTCTGTATGGAGATTGTCAAAAAACTGATCATCATAATATGATGAATCTGAAGGAGGAGCATAAGCTGCACATATGTATACATCATTGTCACAATAGATTGTACCTTTGTTAAGTTTTAACCAAATGTGATTAGTACCTTTTTTCATTTCATTCAGTGCTAAGTCCTGCTTATGCCAAATGATGATTCCACCTGAGTCTCGGCCCCGTTTAACATGTTTATGTTTGATTGATGGTAGTAAACTTTCTCTATAGCCTGAGGGACACTGAGTATCTATGTCTCCACGACACCATGTTTCCAGTAGGATTATGATGTCCTGTCCCTTGATGTTTTTAATCAATTCTGGATTTGTTGTTTTATAACCAAAATGTGAAGAGTACAGGCCCTGGATATTCCAAGAGCTGATAGTTAATGATCTCATTTATAGTAAGTGATATTCACTGGTTTGAGTAAAGTACATTGAAAAAATATATATATAATAATAATAGTAATATATATATATATATATATACATACATACATACATATATACACATACATACATACATACATACATACATACATACATACATACATACATACATACATACATACATACATACATACATACATACATACATACATACATACATACATGCATACATACCTACATACATACATACATACATACATACATACATACATACATACATACATACATACATACATACATACATACATACATACATACATACATACATACATACATACATACATACATACATACATACATACATACACACATACACACATACACATACACATACATACACATATACATACATATATATATATACATATACATACATACATACATATATACATATACATACATATATATACACACACACACACACACACACCATTACACATCACTATTATTATAATACCAGTGCCAATAAAATAAAGGATAGTTGTAAACAACTTAATAAGAATGGCCCAAAAAATAAGTACAATGCAATCTGCAACCCTGTGTGTGTGTGTGTGTGTGTGTGTGTGTGAATTAAAGGGTCTGTCTAGCCCAGTAGTCTGCATATTAGATGCAGTAGTTGGCGCACCTCTCCTATCTCTGATTGTTCTAGGTGTCTTTTGCCAGAGGTTACCTCAGCATATGTAGGCTGATGATCTGAATGATACATGGTGTGGACTGCATCATGTGGTGTACTTCTCTGAAGGACAGTGTTCTGCCCGACCCTGGAGTAGTGGTCAGTGCTGTGTTGTGATGGACCGGGTCCAGTAGAACTGTGTTGTGATGGGCTGGGTCTGGTAGAGCTGTGTTGTGATGGGCCGGGTCTAGTAGAGCTGTGTTGTGATGGGCCGGGTCTGGTAGAGCTGTGTTGTGATGGGCCGGGTCTGGTAGAGCTGTGTTGTGATGGGCCGGGTCTAGTAGAGCTGTGTTGTGATGGGCCGGGTCTGGTAGAGCTGTGTTGTAATGGGACGGGTCTGGTCGTGCTGTCCTGAGGCGGGCCCCGTCTGGTCGTGCTGTCCTGAGGAGGGTCTGGTCTGGTAAATCTATGCTGTGTTGGGCCCGGTCTTGTAGAGCTGTGCTGTAATAAGCCGTGTCTGGCTCTTCTCTCCTGGGGATGGTGGGGGTACTGTTGTTTCAGACGGTGGGGCAGGGGGGCTCTGCTGCTGGGGTGATGGGTGTGTGGGTCCCTGCCAAGTGTTGCATCCTTTAGGTCCTTAGCAAAAGTTCTGACACTGTCCTGATCAAGGTGTACATTATCGTATAAGTGTTCACATGTCAGAGTGGGATGGTGAGCCATTCTAACGTTGAGCAGTGAGGCACAGTCCACAGTGATCTGTTGATTTATTTTGTCGATCAACTGTCCTGGGAAGTCTTTTCTTGGTAGGAGGGTGGACACAACTATATTGGTTGTTGGGAACATAGCCTGTGCCCGTTCTGCTACGCTTCTCACTGCCCCAGATACATTTTCACCTTTGACATGAAGGTCGTTTGTGCCAGTGTGGATGATGATGTTGTCGGGGGTGTCAATCCTGGTCTGACTGAGTAGCTGCATTGCACTGTCAGTTGTAGGACACCAGAACTTATACACCTGGTGTCTAGGGAATAATCTTTCCTGGACTAAGAACTTCCCATTTGAATCAATAAGGATTGCAGTTGTGGGTGACTGTCTGGGTGGAGCAGACTGGGAGACTGGTATTCTGACCTGGGCTGGAGCAGACTGGGAGGCTGGTTGGCTGACCTGGGCTGGAGAAGACTGGGTGGCTGGTTGGCTGACCTGGGCTGCAGACTTAGAGGCTGATAGGTTGACCTGGGCTGGAGCACACTGTGCTGGAGCAGACTGGGAAGCAGGTAGGCTGACCTGGGCTAGAGCAGACTGGGAGGCTGGTTGGCTGATCTGGACTGGAGCAGACTGGGAGGCTGGTTGGCTGATCTGGACTGGAGCAGACTGGTAGGTGGGTGCAGTGTCATCAGGCTGTGTGGTGGAGGCCATGCTGGTCTCAGGTTCTGCTTGTGTTGTACCAGGCTGGTGGACATGTTCTCTAGATGCAGAGGACATATTGACTAGCTGCTGGTTGAGGGTGTCAATGTACCTCTCTCTCTGCTCTAGCTCCTTTCTTGTTGTGCTCAGATGGTCTCTGAGGTCATCATTTGTCTGACTCAGTTTGTCCATTCTGCTTTCTAATTTAGCAATAGATGCTCTGCTCTCCTCCCTGAACTGTTTCATCTCTTCTTTTAGTTTCTGGACAGTGTTGTCCTCTTGAAGCTTGTTCTCTCTGAGTTCTATGACCTCTGCTTCGACGAGAGAGAGGGTGTTGTGGAAACGTTGCATAGCAGGTGTTCTTGGTGTTATAGGCATGTCCTTGGCTTTGTCTGCTGCAGGTGAGGTAGGTAGAGGGACACTGAGGGCTTCTTGCTGGGTCACAGAGACTGTTGGGGCCTGCTTTTCTCCATCTCCCTCCTTGACTTGTTCCTCAGTTTCTGAGATGAGTTCAGCTTCTGCTTTTAGGGTAGCAAACATATTCTCAAAAGCCTGGAGGCTTGAATCATTGCCTTGTATCAATACAGTTCCATTATTATATAAGTTTACTGTTTGATACGTGTTGCTCTGGTCAGCTTCTTCAAAAATGCTGATCTGACATCCTTGGCTGATGCCTCTCTTTTTTGAGAAAGGGAAAGTGTTGCAAATAACTCTTTTCCATATGTGCCCTCGTTTGGTATTAAATATTAAATTTGTTCTTGTTTTGCAACTGGTAAGATCTGCAAACAGGCATTCATGGTTCTGTCCCATCATCAAACCTTTGAAACTTTTCTTAGCTTTCTCTGTCTGGATGCCTGGTGGGTAAACAATTTCCATAGCAACGCTGTACACAATGTTGCAATATAAGCGTTGTTTCTTGTATTATTCTTGTATTATTCTTGTGTCTTTTAGAGGACTGTTTTACTTTGATGTCCTTTGTCTTCTGTCCTTATTTTGTCTTATTTTGTCTTTCTTTTCTTCTGTTAACTAGATATTCTTTGTTAGCTAGCTAGCTTCTTCCAGGAGAGTCCCTAGCAACTGCTTAGCAACTGGTAAACAATTCAGCTAGCTAAGATAACTGAACAATTTTATGAAAAATAGTTACTTTTTCAAAAGCCTTTCTTCTTTGTTTGTTGCTTGTTTTGTCTCTTATTCAGTCTTGCAGTTTTCTTTTGTTATTTTTCGATGTACTTCACTCTAAAAACCATATAAATTTCAATATTTGTAGGAGCTCATTTTTCAGCAGCTGCTGCTCTATTTGGAATTCCGGAAAAGCCTATCTCTCTCGCTCTCTACCTCTCTCTCTCTCTCTCTCTCTCTCTCTCTCTCTCTCTCTCTCTCTATCCCTCTCTCTCTCTCTCGCTCTCTATCCCTCTCTCGCTCTCTATCTCTCTCTCTCCCACTCTCTATCTCTCTCTCCCTCTTTCTCTGCCTCTCTCCCTCTCTCTCTCTCCATCTCTCTCTCTCTCTCTCTCTCTCTC